>NC_140169.1:180941889-181208212 GCF_963971535.1 Notolepis coatsorum
CAAAATTGGCTAAATATGCCTTGTTTTATAAATGTGTATTGATAACATAGTGCTGTAATAAAAAATATAATTCTAATAAATATGCATGATCAAGTTCAACAACTTGATATTCCTTAATTCCACTTTGAAATGACGTGATACATTAAGTGTGGGGTCGCCAAAAAAAATCCTAAATAAAATGGGGTTGTGGTATAAAAAGTTTGAGAACCCCTGAACACTGCTTGCGGGACACCACTAGAGGCCAGAACGTCTAAGTATGAGTGAATTACTGACTGAAGGAATGAGTGAGTGAATGAATGAATTAATGATGGAGCGACTTGGTGACATTGCCGGTCCTAGAGATGCTTTGCATCTATACAAATTAGTGCTGTCAGGCGATTAAAAAAATGAATCTAATTAATTACAGAATTTGTAATTAATTAATCTAATTAATCGCATTTTAATCGCATAACCATTTTAGGCCTGATATTCTATAATCATATTTCAAATTGCATGTGTCCGGATGGCAGTATTCAGTACTGTATCAACAAAACCTTCTGTTTAATCATCTTCCCTTTATTCATTTGCTTAGATTTTTCAGGTCTAGTCAATTTTAGCATGGTGTTTATTCACAGTCAAAGATAAAAAAAGAATAAAAATAATTTAATTGATATTCTCATTTGGTTCATTACAATTTACCCAAGCCTAGTAACAGACACAGTATTTCTGACACTGGGAATACATTCCCTGAGATCCATAGATGTCCCTAGAATCAGATACCAAGAACATGCAAATGGACCTTTTTAAAAAGAAGTCTTATTTTCTACGTTCTTATGGAATTAATGAGATAAAAAAAAGAAAACATTTATTTTTTAAATACATTTTGCGTTCATTTTCACAACGCGATAATTTGCTGTGTAATTAATTAATCTAATTAACGCGATAAACTGACAGCCCTAATACAAATACATACATTTGAATACCAATCTCCCATTCAAATAAATAAATAGACATTAGTGGTATGAGGTCAACTTAAAACGCATCAGTGGTTTTGGACAAATGTGCCTGCAATACAAGCCAATACATGTTACAAAGCCCCTGCTCAATGCCTAATTGTAAGCGTTTCACTCCTGCTTCAATTTAATAATAATACGTAAATGTGAATGTTAATGTTAAAATTTTTTTAGAATTTGCCTAATTTCAACCTATTCATATTCTAAGATGTTCTTAGAGAGTGTGCAGCAGGGTGAAAATAGCAACCACTACGGCAGCAAAATGACCATGTGTTTAGTTACTCTTTAACAGCCAATAGGGATCAGGGATGTGTTCTATAGGTCTATCCCAGCTCAAGCCCGATGGGAAGGGCAAGAACACATTAGGTTCGTAGATGACAAAACAGCCCAGTCTGACACATGCACTAAAATGGATGTTAGTAAGCTAACCGCCTGACCAGACAGTGTGATGTGTTTGAAAGTGTTCTTCACAGCCTTTTACCTGTGTGTTTCCGCTCTCTCGCTCATCTAGATTGACAAGGACATGAACCTCAGGTACAGCCTGTCATCTGACGCCGAGTTAATCTCAATCAAATCGCTGACTTTGGGCAAAGTCACAGGTGAGGCCCTGTAAGAGATGAAGGGGACATTTTGGTTGATGTACTTTGAAATGATGAAATGTAGCACAGCTGCACCCAAGGTTTTTCACACTTTACGATGAAGATGACAGGGCACGGTTGTAAGACTTTGATGAAGACAACGTTTTTGTTAACGCATTTCAGATCAGTTTAAGCTGAGGGAGGGGTAAATTACTTTATCATCATAGGTAATAATCATAAAACATCATTTCAATGTTTTACGGCACTACGTTTGCCCAATATATTCATTACTGTATGCTTGGTATCTGCTGTAAAAACTGACAAGCAGGTGGAAAACCCTCACTCTTGGTTCTTGTTATCGGACTATTTTACCCATACAGTATCATATGCACCAAAATCTGGAAAGTACTACACTCCACATATAATTTTAATCAGAAGCTAAATGAAACCTTTAAGTAAATCATGCCTCATTTGCTGAACACAGAGACTCACAATAGCTCAGGGAATGAGCAAATCTATGCTAATTGACAACATAATCTGCATATCAAAGCAATGCTTTTCATTTTAGCACCAAGGTGCCAGAGATCTACCGGTTGTAGCCTACTAAGATGATTTCATGGTTAATATGTTTTGCGTTTTGATTATTTTGAAATGGTCAATGGTAAAAGCACTCGTTGTCATCCATCAAAACACAACACCCAAAAGAGCAAACAAGTGCCCATAAGATAGAGATAAAGATTCTTCAACTCACAAGTATATTACACAAAGTCACGAGAGGTTATACACCAAATCAAAACCAGAATACACTGTATATGCCAAAAATAACAAATAAATAAATCAAGGCTATTATTTAGGACGCACTGTTCCCTCCGTCCAGGCCTACAATTCCCCAGCTCTCTCTCTCTTTGAGCCACATAGTGTGCTAATTTGGCTCAAGTACAACACAACAACCCCCATTGCTTACAATGTGTTCTCCAAAGGATCAAAGGGAAGACATTTACCATCTTTGCTGGGTTAAGTCTCCTAGGGATCTATTAAGTCATAATGAATGCTGGGTCCTTCCAAAAAAAGACCTCTGATAAACACAGTGGTGATGATCTATAACTTTTGGGGGCATGTTACTCCCTTTAAATTACCCCAATGGGGAAAATGATGATAATTATAGAATCCATACCAATTAGACAACAAATACTTTAGAAAAATAAAACGCAGTTGAGTATTGACCTCAAAATCAAAGGATTTTTTTGCAGCTATACGGATAACATCACATGAAGTAACGATACAATTCCAAGGAGGCGATTGGCCCAGGCCCAGACACAAATGTATCTTAGTTTCATCTCATCTGGTCCGTTCCTTGCCACATCTTGAAATAACATCTGCCTGGAGGCTATTTATATCTGTGATGAATCTCATTCACTTGCTTTAAGCTGAGTGCCATCGCCATGCACTGCGATAGCTGTCGCCATGATTAATTTCAACAAATGACAAGTAGAATTTAGACAAATGCATAGAATGATGCCTAATTTAATTTCCATACATTTGCTATAATTAGAGCCTAAGTCATTGAAATCAACAAGTATGGGAATTATGTCTGACAGAAGTGGCTCAATGAGATGTGTATCTCGCACAGACTTGAGGGAGTACTATGGAATACAAATGAGATTTATATACAACCCATGCAGCTAGGGCTTTATTCATAGTAATGCTTGAATTGTGTGTTCATCTCCAGCTGAATTCAATAATGAGACAAGCCCTCTTAAAGGATACATGTAAAAATGTAATTTATTTTCTTATTGTCAACATAGCCCATGAAAAGACCAAAACCTACAATGCATTTCTTCCACTTACAAGTATGATCCACCCAGCCAACAGCAGATTATAGCTCATATCCAGAAGCCATAGTAGTCCATTTTTGTAAAAAAAAAAACATTAAAAGAAGTCACACAGCCATACTGTTTGTTTTGGTCCGTATAACTCATCAAAGAGATGAACACAAGCGTCATACTTTTTCCCAGAACCACTTTATGAAGTGATGCTTCTGAAGTAGTTTTGTTTCAGACAGACTTGAGGCAGACTAATACAGTATGTAATTTTTTGACTTGTGACCCCTAAAAACTGTTTGCAACCCCCCAATATTTTTAAAGGTAGAATCTGTAATACCGTCAACCTCTAAGAGAGAGCCCTGCTTGGTATTGCATTTTTTTGGGTCTGATGTGTGGGTTGGAGTTTAGTAACTTATTATAATGTGAATTCTTCCGGGGGGCGACAGTGGCTCGCGAGGTAGAGCAGTCGTCTGGTAATCTAGAGGTTCCTGGTTCGATTCCCGCTCCTCCTGTGCAGTGTTGTCGAAGTGTCCTTGAGCAAGACACTTAACCCCTAAGTGCTCTTGATGAGCAGGTTGGCACCTTGCATGGTTGCCTCTGCTGTCTGTGTGTGAATGTGTGAGTGAATGGGTCAAATGTGAGGAACAAATTGTAAAGCGCTTTGGATAAAAGCGCTATATAAATGCAGACATTTACCATTTACCATTCTTCCAGATCTCTCTTGGCAGAGCCTGAGGTGTGACCAGCAATATTAACCCCTCCCCTATAACCACTCAACACCAACTCACATCAGACCAAAACAAAATAATGTAAACAAAAGCAGGGCTCTTTTGCCTAGGGGTCGTTGTTTCACAGCATTACAGATTCGAGCATATACGGCATATATCATGTTTTTTATTCTTCCCTTTCTGATTCATAATTGGAGACTTTAAATATTCATTACCTTACAAGTAGAAAGCATATTTTAGATTAGATTAAATTGGATTAAAATGTTTTGTCATTACCAAACACAAGTACAGTACAACGGAAATATGTTGGCATCTAACCAGAGTGCAAATGTAACAGTAGTACAATAGCAATATACAATGCACAAACTGGACTATATAAAAAGAGTATTACTGAGTAACAATGCTAATCAAATGTAAGCACAGTGTTATTATTATGTACAGTGATAGAGGTATAAAGACTGATTGATTGATTGAATGTATTGGACAATCTAAAATCACATACAATACTGGTACACAAAATGTACAGCCATCACATTATAATTTTAAACCGTCGAGGATTGAAACTAAGGCTGTCAATTGATTAAAATATTTAATCTGATTAATCGCATGATTGTCCATAGTTAACTCGCGATTAATCGCATATTTTGTATCTGTTCTAAATGACCTTAAGCTGATATTTTTTAAGTTTTAATCAACATGAGAGTCGACAAATGCTTGCTTTATGCCAACAAATGTATGTTTATTTATTGCCACAATGAGTAACTAAGATGTGCAAACTGCATTGTAAAATGTTTTTATAAAAAAAAAAGCCCAACAAAAAAATAGCAGATGGGCATACCAATTTACTAACTGTAACATTACATAGTAATGATTACTAACACAGTAGTGTGTTGAACTTTACACTTGAACTATTCATCCCCATTTTTTTGTTTAAGCAGCCATTTAACACAAAAGGATGACCCTCATGCATTGTAAATTTGCATAAAATTCAAAACAAACAAAATAACATAAAAGAAAATAATAATTTAAAACAATGAATAAAGTGTGCATGAAATAATAGGGTAAAGAAAAAGTTAGGAACTTGTTACATTCACCCACACAAGGGCTGAGTAATCACACCCCCTGCCCCCCCCCTTTCATATAAATATGAATAGAAAAATGCAATAAAACAAAACAAACACAAAGTCAACAGCACACCTCATATATCTTTCTTTATCCTGAGTGACTAAGCCATTTTCATCAAACCCTGTTTAAAATGTCTAACTGACTCAATACTTTGTATAGACACTGGCTGTTTATTCCACCCTATAATGGCCGGGGGTTTGATACATGCAGACAAATACAGGTCGGCTTCCAAGGTCGCAAAAAGAAGTTTTAAAAAATGTTCGTGCTGTGATATAGAATGAGATAAACTCTTGCCAATGCAAATTAAGTGCTGCCTCTCTCTACACTGACTACATTAACGTTTCCCTCGCGTTAGCATTAGCGTTAGCTAACGTTGTCATAGCCAGATCTGTGGTGTCGGCTGGATGACGTTGGCTTCGTTTGCAAACGTTGGTTAACGTTCGCTATCTATATGGCGTTGGCAGGCGGGGCTGGCATTGTCCAGTTGACATTACAGATCATGATGGCTATGATAGCGTTAGCTAAAGCTACTGCATGTTACTGTATCAATGCAACTCGATTCGACTGAGGTAGAGTTGAGAAGGTACCACACGCTAAATCGTCCCGGACACCGCAACCTATAGACAGTTCCAACTTCAGTGTGTGAATTACGTTAATCCACCACATCACAGAAATAAGCTTCCGTGCATTAGTTTCAACACTGGCATGTTCTGTATGGCCCGTAATTCATTATAGTTCATTGTAAAATAGCAACAGTAGTGTAATTATGGTCAAAACCCTATAAATAGCATTTGGAATAATAGGTATTTCTCTCCGAATGAATGCAGCATGGTTTATATATAGCGTTATCGGTAGGGATGCTCGATATTGGCTTTTTTACCGATACCGATATTCCGATATTGTCCAACTCTTAATTTCCGATACCGATATCAACCGATACCGATATATGCAGGGTTTCCCCGTCCAAAAAACTGAATAATTTCAGGTAACTAATAATTTCACTGGATATATATATAACAAATATTGTTATTGTTTTTTATTTTTTTTAAACCGATACCGATATTTTCCGATCTCACATTTTACTGCCGATATCGGCCGATAATATCGGTCGGCCGATAATATCGGACATCCCTAGTTATCGGAATATACGGGGTGTACTGACTGCGCTCCACTTAACTCAACCCGTTATTATTTTGCGCACAGACCGCAGAAACACGGGAACCCCCGACCACATTCAAAAGGCTTTGCCACTGCCAAACGAAACAAGTGGAACCCCGAAGGTGTAAGCAGAATACAAGTCATATGAACATGCACAATATAGTGTTCTTCCCCCTTCCTACTGTATAAGAAAGAATTAAAAACGCATTGCAACAGGAACAGAGGTTATTTGTTGAGTTTATGTGTATTACAAAACCCTTGCAATAAATGTGTCTTAAATGAATGAAAAGCATACATTCTCTGGATACAGGTAGCATATATCGTGTGGGTGATATGACTTGTATTCTGCTTACATAACTTCGAAACTCCACCCACCCCGTCCCACAATGTCAAAGCCTTCCAAACATAAATCAAAACGTTCCCGCACTTCTGCAATCCATGCGCAAAACAATAACGAGTTGAGTTCTAACAAAGAACGTATTACATGCTGGGTAGGCTGATAGAGTAAACTGTAAATAAAATAGCCTATAACATTATAAAGGATAATGGCTATAGCAGGGGTTCCCAAACTTTATTCCCCAGAGCCCCACGATTCCTGGGAGACATAATAGGAATATGATATGATATATTATATATGCGCAAGTTACTGTTCCATAATGTAGGCTATGGCTGCTATTATATGTAATTCATATAGGCTACCTAATACCGACAACAAAATAGATTGTATGCCTCTAGTACAAATCATATTATACCCGGTAGCCAATCGAACAAAACTGATAAAGGCATTCATATTCCAGCATGGTTAGAATGACACACCAACGCCAAACAGTGGTTAACAAACAGTCTTTATTAGTATTTTGAGCTGTCCAGGCAGAATTGCAGCAATGGTCTTAGGGAGTCGTTGATATCTGACATCACCGTGTACAAGTCCGCCAGCCTTTTATTTATCCCATAACACGGGTTGTGTCTTCTTGGTTCGGCAGCGCCTCAGTGAACAATCTCGCTCGTGGAGTTTGTCAGAGTTCGCTCGGGTCAGTCCATTATTCATGTTTGAAATTCATGCTTCATTACCATATATGGATAATCATGCACGAGCATTGACGGTAAGAACAAATGGTATTTATCAACACAGACCTGTGTACGCACGGTTGATAAATCCCAATATTTCTGTGCGTACACACATTCTAAATTCTGGGCATAAGTACGAAAATAGAACACTTTCTAAGAATTGTTGATAAATGAGGGCCCTGGTGCTCTTTGCAGCTGAGGTAAAGACAAGACCCGTCCAATATTAGAGTATTTACAGTAGTTATGATTACAGCGTAAGGCAGTTGTAGACAGAGAAGGGAGTAGGCAGGTATAAATTGAGTATAGGCAAGTATAGGCAGTTCAGGCAGTCGTACTGTATGGGTAACAGAGCCTAGACTAGTATAGGCAATGGGGTTCCGTTTAACATGTGATAATGTATGGTATACTTGTATATTTATATTTATACATACTTAAAATTGTCTACCCACCTGTTAAGAGGTTAAGTGGCTGGAGGAATTATGTTTTTGGGTTGTCCATCTGTTCGTCCGTATGTATGTATGTATGTATGTATGTATGTATGTATGTATGTATGTATGTATGTATGTATGTATGTATGTATGTATGTATGTATGTATGTATGTATGTATGTATGTATGTATGTATGTATGTATGTATGTATGTATGTATGTATGTATGTATGTATGTATGTATGTATGTATGTATGTATGTATGTATGTATGTATGTATGTATGTATGTATGTATGTACGTATGTATGTACGTATGTATGTATGTATGTATGTATGTCCGTCCGTCCATCCATTCTTCTGAACGCAATATCTCAGGAATGCCTTCATATTTGGCACAAACATCCGCTTGGATTCAACGATGAACTGAACATATTTCCGTGGTCAAAGGTCAAAGGCCAAGGTCACTGTGACCTCGTGTCCGTCCGATGCTCTCTTGAACGCAATATCTCAGGAACGCCATGAGGGAATTTCTTCAAATATGGCACAATTGTACAGACAATTGTACTCAGTACAGACTACTACTTTCATTGGTCTACATTGACCATGCCCCCATGTGTAAGCCCCACCCATATGAATAAGCCACACCCCCTTGCATATCTCATGAACCATGGTAGAGACGTATGTGAGGTGTCAATGAACTCAGTACAGACTAATACTTTCATTGGTCTAGGTTAACCACGCCCCCATGCTTAGGCCCTGCCCCTACACTTAAGCCAGACCCCTTTTGTATCTCGTGAACTGTTTGTCATAGAGGCTCGCAGGGAGATCCGATTTTAATTGGTCTATATTTGCCTCCTACTCTTAGGCCCGCTAGATACTGGTTGGTGGAGGCATACATCTGATTTCATTCATCTATTTTTGTATCCTACTCTTAGGCCCGCTAGCTACTGGTTGGTGGAGGCATACATCTGCAAAGTATTATTTGTAGTTTGGTTTTTCGTTGCTTGTTTTTTGTTCATCATTGTGGGTCTCCCTCTATCTCTAGAGTTACTATTAAAGCCTATGGTGGAATTTTCCTTTATTTGTTTGAATTGTTTTTCAGGGATAAATGATGTTGATGACGAGGTGAGACAAGCAGGTTTCAAAGGCTTCATCGGGTGTCTATCATCAGTCCAGTTTAATCACGTGGCTCCCTTGAAGGCAGCGCTACTGAATCGAGGCAGCTCATTGGTCAGTGTCCGTGGCCAGCTAGTCGAGTCAAACTGTGGCATACTGGCAGACTCAAAACTCTCAGGTAAGTATTCTGCAATACTGCATACAGAGGTAGAATGCAACTAATTCGATTTATTCTAGTGACTGTAATTGAGTAGTTTTGGAGGGTTAACATGCTTTTGGAGTATTTTCCAAAAGCCTGTACAGTACCTTTACTTCAACTTGAGTATGTTTTATTTTTGTTCAAGAGTACAGAGTATAATGAGATATGTCATTTAACTTGGACTTCTAGTTACTGAGAAGTACTCAAGTCTATTATACACATTTTGTGCCCATCTTACTTTAACTTTACTCAGCTCTTACTTAAGTTACATAATTTCTACTTGAGTATTATATTTCAGTACCCTTTTCCACCTCTGACTGCATAATGTACTTGAGATACTGTATATGTAGTAATTCACTTTTATAGGCACCGCATTGTTGAATTTAGTGGTTGTAAATGGCTTGATGTTTCAAAGTTTGAAGTTGTTGTTTGAATCTTTGACACACTCTCAACACACTGTAAACACCGAATCTGCAGAGATGGAATTTAATCTCAAAATAACAATAACAATCTGTATCGTTGTTTTTATTCGTTTTTTCATCCAACCCCCCCCCCCCCCCCCCCCAGTAGCGAACCTATGAGATTGATGATCTAATCCGTTTCTTGTGATGTCACCCCTGTGTCCCCCCAAACAATCTGCCACCGGATCATTCAGAGACTATTGACAGAGGCAAGGAGCCATTAAGAAATGCTTCACAAAGCAACTCTGCAGTAATTGGAGGTGAGTTCTGTGATCCAGTGTTGTTAAAGTGCTCAATTGCCAAAGTCAGTCTCCTGTGAAATGAGTCGCCGCTATCTCTGCCTCTCGCTCTCTCCTCCAACATTTTCCTGGAATAATGTGTGTCTGTCAGGACAGGATAACATGCCACAATTTAGGCCCTTCCAGCACTGGAGACAGAAACGTCCAAAGTAATTACAGAGGAGGCACGTTATTTGCACTGTAAAGTAAAAGGTCTTAATTGACTTTTGGTAATTTATGATTGTACAGTATGCTATGGGGATAATGGATTAACTGTTGAGGGGGATCAAGAACAAACCAAATACTGTAACTTTCTGAGTGGAAGAGCTGGTTTGCTAAAGGAAGTGAAATTATTACAAAGTACTATTTCAATTTAACTTGAGGTAAATATACTGTACATACAAATCGGCTACGCCGAGGATGTATTTTATAGATCATTGGAATAATTGTCAGAGAAGTGTCTCCTCTATGATCCACTGTTACAGCTGGCCCTTGCTCTTCCTCAGGTGTGGTGACAGCGGTGGTCTTCATCAGTCTGTGTGTGCTGGCAGCGATGACCCGCTTCCTGTACCAGCAGCAGCAGGCCCAGAGGAGCGCCGGCATCAAGGAGAAGGAACACAGACACAGTCTGGAGGCTGCCTACCGGACAGAGCTCCACCTCCACAACTCAGTCAGGGACAACATGAAGGAATACTACATATGACAGACAAGACAACACAGACAGACGGACGTGTCCAGCCAAGCTTTCTAGCCATTGCTTCAATCTCTTCTTCTTCGTTTTGTCCAGCTGTCTACACGGGAAAAAGGTCCCTAGCCTTTTCCTCTTCTGAGGTAGAAATGGATAGGACCGTCTCCTATAGGAAACTGTCGGGGGAGAGAGGGGAAACGCCCCCATTTGTGTGTAGATACTCAGTAGGAGAGGAATTCTAGCCTATGATATCGATGTGTCTGCTCAGCCAGTGCTGGCAATATGGGATGAAGACTGCACCATAGAATAACAAGACGTATGGGTACAGTGCAATGGATCTGTCCTGTGGGAACAGTGGGAGACTCTGGGCAGGTTGGCATCATGATGGATTGAAATGTATAAATGGTCCCTCCGGTTTCTCAGGCAGAAACGGAGGAAACCATGGACAGTGGTGGAATGCGCGCATGGGTAGAGGAAACCCAAGAGGAGGCTCCTTGTCGTATGGCGACCTACAGACGAAAGATGCCATTGGAAATGGTCCATGTACTGCACATAGGCTGGGAACTACTAATTCAACTCCTCACTGATCGTGGTCTTGATGAAAATGATGCCAATCTATGGCCAATCCTACTATCCTATTAGAAGGTCACGTTTAAGGCAGAGTATGTTTAAAATGTTTAGTGATGAGAAAATTTGTTGCACAGAGAGTTATCTTTACGAATTTAGTCTGAATTTTAGTAGATATTTGTCGATCGCACAAAGAGGTATCTTTCTGAATTTAGTCAAAATTTTAAGATGTTTGTCAAGACAGCAGACCCGATTTGCCTGTAATGTTTTACATTACATTACAATTTATTTTCGATTAGGTTTTCCTTCATCTTTTTATACTGTGGGTTGGATTGTTCTGTGACAGGGATGTGTTAAAAATAACCTAGTAAACCATACAATAGCATCTGCTGCCCGTCCCCTAGCACAGAATAACTCATAAAATCCCACTTAACTGACTTCTGGATGAGGTTCAGAGGCATGTTCAAAGAGCTACCATAAGTTAAGTTTAGCTGTATTTCTGTTATATTTGTTTTTAATCTCCTTTTGTATTTATCTTCAAAAAGTTATTGTGTTCCGGCCTTGACATCCATTAGGCATGTTTTGTTTGTTTGCATTTTGCTTTTAAAGTGTTGCTAGCGTCCCTGTGATAGATGACTGATGGTTGACAGCATTTAACAGATGCCTGTTATCATTTCTGCTTTCCTGACAACAATAAAAGAGAGCTGAAGGTTGGATGAAAATGCATAAATACAGTATATCATATCTGCAAATGATTGTTGGCAGAGAACTTATTTGTAAGTTTAAATATGTCTACTTCTTACTTACCAGGCAAGTAAGAAGTAGAGCAATCGGCAATCAAAATGTTCTTAATTCAGATTTGGATTACATATTCTAAGTGTTGCTTAAGACGCAAACAAAAACGTATACTGTTTTAACTAAGTAAGATGTTTGAAAGTGTTTATAGAAAACACTGGGGGCAGTCAATTGCAACATTTGATACGAAAATGAAAGCAAAATACTGAAATTGCAAACAAGCTTTCTCTCAGTAGTCTGATATGAGATTAGGTTAATCTTATATGCATATATTTTTCATGCACAGCTGTTCACAACTGTTCACAAACACTCAAGTAGAGATTGACAAAAGTATTGTCTGAAAACTTGTTTTCTTTCCAATTAAAGTGTCCTTGACAGCAAGTTATGAATAACCTCTGAGACTCTTGAGACCTTTCTTTTGTACTCATGTTGATATTGTGGTTATCTAAAGAGCCAGTTTTGTATGGCGATAATTGTAAATGTATACTATGAATATATGTTTAATAAAATCAGACATTCTTTTTGAAGAAATCCACATACTTTTGTTAGATTCTCTCTCTCTGTATGTGCATGCAGTATGTTGTAATTGACAGGCATTAAGATAACATTTAATTTTGTTCTTCTGCGTTACATATGGCTAAGCTTAGAGATTCATTGACATTGTAAGTATCCACAGGAAACGGTCAAGCAAAGACCATTCAGTCAAGGAAAAGGGGAAGAAAGTTAATAGGAGTATGCAGTCGTCATGCCACTGAATCTGTAACATGGTTATGGTAAATATAGAACAAAATGGAATTTGAAGCTAATTAAATCACGCAAGCAGGGTGTTAAATTGCTTTGAATTAGAGCTGCAAGTGTGGGAAATTGTATTGTATCTGTGAATTAATAGTTCTTACCACGTTTAATTCTGATGGTACACCCAGGATACAACACCTACAACAGAGGTAATGTTATTCATCCAATTATGCCTCTAATTTAAACCTTCATTATCATCCCTGTGTTTTTTTTAGCTGCACTGTTTACATGGTGTAGCCCCATGAGTCTGGTTCTTGCCTTTGTTTAACATGACTAGAAGGGTAAATGTGTGATGGCCAAAACCAAAGATGGCTGCCTTCACCAACAACGTGTTGCATGTTGCTAGGTAGTACACAAGAGTGGGACCTGAGAAGACATTGTGAAGGTCCAGGCAAAATGGAATGCATTTAAAGAACAGGTAACAAGTAACAACTCATCATTGCGATTCTGTTGTCAGAAGGTAGTTCCCAAAAATGTATACATTTTTGTTTACCAACCTGTGCGGACCCATATCCATTACTGTAGTTGCTTTGAATATTGTTTTCATTGTTATTCTGTTGCGTCCTACCAGTGTCTTGGGCGAGAGACGGCACCAGAGTTTGAAATTCCTCCCGGTATCTGGAGCAGCATGTAGCAGCGCGTCCATCAGGCAATAATTGTCTTAATGTTTTTCTCAAGCTCTGCTAAAAACACTATAATTGCCCACTTTTTCCAAGGCAACATGTGGTAACTTGTTATCCAGCAATTTTTTTTTCTTTTCTATCTCAACATCATCCCTCAGAAAAATGCTTTCAGCACAAGGGTCAAGAGTTACATCAGAAGCCTGACCGCCTGGGGCCTTGCACTGGGCAGGGTCATCGTTATGACACAATACCGATGTGCCCGTGGAAGATGAACGCTTTCAATTCAAACCTGTCTAACAATACCACAGCATGAGCAGATGACTCCGAGATGGCTGTGCACTCGCTGGAAAGTGCTACGGGACCTACAGTACACTACCTCATTTGGGACTTTGGGACGCTGTTGCACTCATCGAGCCGCACCTTGATGTACCCAAGAAGACACATGAGGAGGAGGAAAGAGACAAGCAAGTCTTTTCTCCTGACCTCAGTTCCAAAGTCAGATGAGAATCATGGTTAGAAGCACGGCGGATGCTACTCTCTGCATTCCTTGCTGGATATGGGCTTTCACGTTACTGTTCTTTACTAAGCAAATCTGACCCTGATGCGTGCATAGCGATGATGTTCACCTCCCTGCTCTCACGCTGTATTCCCACTGAAGTTACAGAAATACCGTGAACCAATTATCTCTACATATAAGTACATGTATAAAGGTGTAGACTAGAGGCCATTGAATTGGGTGTGCAACACGTGCACAGTGAACGCCACAATAGACGGTGTAGGTGTACAGTGGATCTCACTTACTGTAAGCAACAGCTGACTTCAGGTCGTGGTAATATGGTTATTATATCACAGCTAAGGGGCACTCTTTGGCCCGGCGCAAAGCCATATTCATCACTCCTCTCCACGAAGCGGGCAATGTATTATTACTCCCAATAATTACAGACCAATAGCAATTATCTGTTCCATAGCAAGTCTTTGAAAAGTTAATTTATAAACAACTGTCTAATTATCTCAGCAACAACAATATTTTATCACCTTCGCAATTGCGAATCGCTCCAATCATTCCACAACTACTACTAAAACTCACTAATGATATATTTTCTTCATCTGGTAATGGTAATCTCACTGGTGCAATATTTATTTAACAAAAGCCTTTGATTTGGTCAACCATTATCTCCTATTAGACAAACTGTACGCTATTGGCCTCTCACGTAATGCCCTACTCTGGTTTAATTCATATCTGCACAACAGAAAACAGTGTGTTTCTATACAGGATGGTAGATCTGAATTGGCAGTGCAGGAACGTGGGGTGCCTCATGGCTCAACCTTAGGCCCACTCTTGTTCTCAATATTTATTAATGATCTCCCCTCATTCCAATTTGTACAGGTTGCAATGCTCAACTCTATGCTGACGACACAGTGATATATACATCTCAAACTACCTTACGTCAAATTCAGTCAACACTGCAATCAAATTTCAATAATCTAGAATCATGGCTCTCGGCTAATAAACTACTAATCAACAAAACAAAAACGAATACTATGCTCTTTGGGACTATCCATAATCTTGCATCCAAAAACATTAATCAACCATTTAATATCACTTGTCTGGACGGTACACAACTGCATAGAGTTGATCACATTAAATACCTTGGTCTATGGCTTGATTCGGAACTCTCATACAAATGTCATATAGATAACATCGTTAGAAAAGTCAACTTTAGTGCTGGTGTTCTCTACCGCAATAGAAAATGTTTCACACTCCCTGTCAGAAAGAAACTGGTTCATCAACTAATTTGACCCATCATGGATTACGCTGACGTAATTTACCAAACTGCATCTAAAACCAACCTTCTTCCACTAAACACATTATTCAACCGTTTATGCAGATTTGCTCTTGGCTGCCCACATTTGACTCACCACTGCACCATGTATGAAAACCTTAATTTGCCATCTCCCACAGTAAGACGACAGCAGCACTGGTTACAGTTCATTTTAAAATGTATTCACTTCAATTATCCGCAATATCTTAAACAGTATATGGACCCTTTCACCTCTAGACATCAACTGAGACACTGTGCACAGATTTTTTCTAAAGTTCCAACAAATGTAACCACCTCAGTTGGCAAAAAATCATTCAGGTTCAAAGGTCCATCTGACTGGAACAATCTTCCAGCTCACATTCGCTCTATAACATCCTCTCAACTGTTTAAAACTGCGCTGTCCTCTCACCTTGAGATTACTTGTTCATGTTTCCACCAATAATAGTATAACAGATCTTTGATGCAATTACTTTAATATGTGCTCTGTGTTTTGTTGTTTGTTTGTCTTATGTTCCTCTTGTTTGATGTTGTTTGAACCTGTTTATTATTAATTTTATCTTGTTTTGTGTTTGGTTTTGTTTAGGGATGCTCGATATTGGCTTTTTTACCGATACCGATATACCGATATTGTCCAACTCTTAATTTCCGATACCGATATCAACCAATATCAACCGATACCGATATATGCAAGGTTCACATTTGAATGCCGATATCGGACAATAATATCGGACATCCCTAGTTTTGTTTGTTTCTTTTTGTTTTGTTATGTTTAATACAGATATGTAATTTATGTATTCTGTAAGCTGTAGACCCCCTTGAAAACGAGATGGTTCATCTCAAGGTGTTGTGAAGGATCAGATTAAACCGAATATATATATTTATTTATGGATATATATTTAATAGTATTTGTATATCGTTTGATATCCCTTGTATATTCCTTGTACATATACACTGAATATCCCTTTGGTCTACTAACAGCCCATAATAGTTTCATTCTCTCATTGGACAAGAACTTGGCGCCAGCAGCCAAGCCCCTTGGTTCAAGTTCAATCGTGCCGACGAACATGTCGTTACTAGCCCGGTTCCGCGTAGGAATACGTCTGGCGAAATACGAATGGTACTATTTGTTCACAGCGCATATATATATGGCGCAAGTAAAGTAGAACTTTTTAGTCCCTTAGCCCTTAGTTCTTTACCCTCCAACCTAGTGGCAAGACGTTAAGCCTCACCCACGATACACGTGTGGTGCAGTATGGTCAACTTGGCCTCAGAATGGCATTGAGACATTGTGTGGATTAATAGTTGAATTGTCATAGTTTGGCACTATACCGTCGAGTGGGACGTATTTCTATTAAGTTAATAATAGTCTATTATGTATGGTGCATCGTTCGGTTAGAGTTATAAAGTGAGCAGTACCCCCATCGTTTTCCTCGCGTTATCTAGAGTCTTAACCAGGCTGGGCAGACCACGTGTGGTGCTTTCATCCGAGGAGTTCTGGGCTAGGACGAGTGGACCTGCACATTGGATTACCTTACCCGGACGACGGCGAGCCCTACACGGCTTGGATTATCTACTTGCTTTGGGTGCTTTGATTATGCCATGGATAACAGCCAACACTGGTAAGTGTTGGAACTACCCCCGAGAGGAGTCCAGGTGAGACGGCGCTCTAACCCGAGTGAGGTCGCCTCACGTCTCTTCGTTGTGGACCGGCAGCTACCGTCTACAAGAGGGCCCAACGGTATTCATCTGTGGACCAAGGTTCTGTGGGCACCGTGTTCAGCACTCTGAATTCTCCCAAGAAATCGTTGGCCAGATGGGATATCGCCGGCGGCTCTCCTAACCCCCCCCCCCCCCCTACTGACTTACAACCAGCAGGACCCCCCTTTAGTATATCCAGCTATAATCATTAAGTACCATCGCTATAGTTCCCTAAAGAACCAGGTTGTATACTTGCTTCCTGCGTAACCAGAGATTGGACATTCAATGTTGATTTGCCTACGAATACTCATTTGCCTTACAAGTGCATTCAAATCATAAATGTCATTAAGTGAACGTTGTATATACCCTTTGCTATATATTAAATATTCGACTTATACATTTGTGTGGACTTGGTTTCATGGTGGGAAAGTGTTCATCATATCTATATCATGTACTGTGTGGCCAGTAGTTAAAGTACATAAAGCGGTAGTGGTTTAATGATACCATACTTATCAATACAGTCAGGGAATTGTAATTCCAAATAAAGAATTTCAATTATATACCATGGCATGAAGTGAGCTATTGCTTTTATGAAATGGTCACCAAGTACGTATGGTGTCCAAAACCTTAGGATCCAAATTCAGGCCACATGTCGATGCGGACAATTTGTGGAAATTGCGGGACAGTACTGAATACTTGGAATATGTGTGTATGATCCCCAACCATACCACATTCCCTCCAGCATTTGTTGGAGAGTCCTTTTTGAAGACACATGCTGTCAATGGAGTTCTGAAGAATCTCATTTTGACCTTCCAATCAAATTCTTTCCGTAACTGGCTTCCGATCCCCCTGTGACAGTTAAAACACATGGCCTCCCAATCTTCATCCTCCACTATTGTATTCATCTCTAGTTCCCATTTTTCTTTAATATGTAGAGTGTCATCAGACATGTCTAGCCTTAGATTTTGGTACATAAGGGATATTTGTTTTCTTGTCAATATTGGGCGTTCACATAGTCGTATAAAATGGAATTCTATATTCTAAATTCACATATTCTGGGACTGCCCAAAAATACAGAAGTTTTGGAAGGATATAAAAGAAGAAATAGAGAAAATATTGGAAACGGACATCCCCATGGACCCAATGTTGTTTCTGTTAGAAATACAGAGTGAACAAGTGTTGGACACGGATCAGTACTATATATTACACATCTTATTGATGATTGCAAAAAAAAATATTAGTATTAACTGGATGAAACCTGAGCCCCCTACGACTGCTCAATGGAAACAGAAAGTTAAACATGTACATACGATGGAACACATAACAGCCCAGCTACAGCTGAAGATGCCTCTCTTTGAGAAGAGATGGAGGTCAATTACTAGCTATCTTGGGTAGGCTTAGGGACACACTGCTTTGAGACAGGATGGAGGGAAATGTACAAGTGTGTATTATGGGTATGTATATACAGAGAGGGAAATGTGTAGGTGTATTTGAGTAGGCAGGAATGTTTTGGAGGAGGGACCCAATCAAGGTTAGTTATTTGTAAATGTTTACTTTATTTTATTTATCCCCCCCCCCCCCTTTTTTGTCTCCCCCCCCCCCCCCCCCATCTGTATTGTAATTTTGACTGTACTGTACTGTCATTGTATTGCTGTTAGCAAAAAAGTTAAAAAAAGAAAGAAAGCCATAATGGGTATGAGCAAAGTATTTGAGGTGATGGCATAATTTGGTCCCCCTCAGCCATCCAGTGACATCTGCATTCTGTTAATAGTACTGAATACTTATGTAAGAATTGTGTTTACTTGTTTACTTTAATAAAGCATTTCAAACTAAATATAAGCATTCTTTATATATAAAATAATTAAAAGCACAATCCTAATTGCTTATTATAACCATTAGAAAAAAGACCATACCATGCTGTTGAATTACCTACCGACCACTTCCCAAGTCCCAGCTCATTCAATAGGCTATAATTACAATCTATGTATTTGTGATCTCTCTTGTAATGCGAGTACTGAGTGCATACATACATAGTGAATGCATAGTCTACACTGGCTTCCTTGATTCTACACCTGTCCAGAACACTACAAAGAAAACATATTCAATGATAATCTGATCTGATATTATAGCACAGTTTAGTATAATATTGCAGTTTAGCATAACAGGATAACATAGCATAGAATTGCAGTATAGGCCAGTATGAGTATAGTAATATAGTATATAGCAGCGTAACATAGAATAATAATATATTAAAATATTGTATAATACTGTATACCAATATGGTGTAGTATAAATAGTATGATTTAGTTATATTATAATAAAATAGAGTCCTCGTCTGCATCCTTCCGAGTCCGAATGCAGTCAATACTCGAGTCCAAGTCCAAGTCCGAGTCATCAGAGTCCTGAAAATCAGTCCAGGACTCGAGTACTACAACACTGGCTGTAACACTATAGAGAAAAACATAAATAGTAGTCTAATATAAATAACATCTTCATAGTTTTTACTGGGCCTTACGTCTCCAAACACACTAATTTGGTAAATCTGAGATGAAGGTTTCAGCTCCATGGAGAGTGCTCTGCACATGTAAGCCTTTAGCGTTTGAGGAGTTTATATTTCTTGCTCGACCGTTTTGCTTCTAGTAGAGCCTTCTGATTTAGAGCATGTTAGAGAGGAAATCGCTTCGAATCTCGCTCTTCACAAGCTCCATGCTGCATCGATTTCTCTGGTCTGTCCACAGACTGATAATTTGCTCAAACAGCTTCTCCATGAAGGCATTTGTGTCATGGTGCTCAAAGTGTGTGTGTGGACAACACAGCTATTGCCAATATGCGTGTGTGTAGACTAGGCTTCTTGCAGTGCATGATTAGTGCATGGATGGTGACTAATAAAGAGAACAAAAACAATAAGAATTAATATATTAAATATATATATATATAATTTTCTCCCATCCCAATGTTAGTCGTTATGCCAATTCTCAATCCCCTTCCTGGTCGCTGCGCACTTACCCCCCACAGTCGGTCTGGGAGAGTGGAGGCTATCACGTGCTTCCTCAGACACACGTCTAGCCAATCAACCGCTTCTTTTCACCTGGCAGCGCGGACTCTCACTGAGAGGGTGTAACGTGTGGAAGGATCACACTACCCCCCTTAGATCCTATCCGCGCTGAGCAGGCGCCCCGACCGAACTGTAGGAGTCGCTGTTTACAACGACCCGGACCCACCCCGCCAGCTTTCCCGTGCACCCTCTAATACAGCCAATTGTATTAGTGTGAACGGCCAGCCAAGCTGGTGACAACGCCGGAGCTGTGAGCTGGATTCGAACAGGCGAATCCAGCGTCTCTGGTGTTGGTGACGAACGCAATCTCCGCTACGCCACCTGACCGCCAATATATTTAACATTTTAAATATTAAACAACAAACACAAGCTTATTGAAATGCTGGACAGTTTTCTTCTGTTGCAGGATGCTGGAGGAAAAAAAGGTCACTTGAACTCATTTTAGTAATAGCAAGTATAGCATAAGGATATAGAGTAAAAACTGTATATAGTATAGTAGTGTACATATGACCCAGTGCCTTAATTCGTAGCTAACAGTGTATTGCATTTATCTCAGGACTTTAACATGTCTATTTTATCATGTCTATTTTATGTCTATTTTATTATCTTCTACTTATTTTATTTACTATTGTATTATGGCTTCACTGTATGCCCTGGTATGTATGTGTAGCACTTCTGTCACTTACTGTAACAGCTGTTCGCCACGGGCACAGTTCTAGGTTCGAATGAGGAGAGGAGTAATATGCACAATTAAAAGAATAGTGGACCAGAGACAGAATTATAATAATGACCGGTTTATTAATAAGCGTGCTAGCTAGACATACAGACATATAGACATATAGTACAAAGTAGTAGTTGTTTGAAGTATCCCTTTTTGGTTCTTTCAGTAACCTCCCCTCTAAGGAGGGTTAGTTCGATATCAAGTCCTAGATTGATTGGATCAACACATTAGGTTCGGCTCAGACGTCTCTGAGGTTATCTCTAGCTAAAAGCTAGGTTCAAGGTTGGATATTGGATGTATCCTTTTATCGTCAGTTAACTCTATATCAGTTTATCATTAGTAAACACTATATCAGTTTATCATTAGTAAACACTATATCAGTTTATCATTTCAATAGGTAAATGTTTAAACATATTAATTTAAACCTTTAAATGTGCAGGGAACGCAAATACCTTATTAGGTGAAATGCTCCTTTAAACTCTTCCTTTGAAGGTGTGTCGACAGGTAGATCGCGGGCTGATTTCAAGTAGATCTTGATTAATAAAATTTGATTATTCAAATTTTTTTTTTTTTGCTAAATCCAACTCTGCCTCTCCTTGTTAACTACAACAAGCAATGCTGTTTGTTATTTAAGATGAGGTCGGACTCGGCACTGACAGATTTGTGTTCATTATGCTGCTTTTATAAAGCCTCAAATGACGGCTTACAATATACAATTTTGGCTGGTAGCTCTCGGCTAGGTGGTAAATTAAAAAGTAGATCTTGGTTCAAAAAAGGTTAGGCACCCCGTAACACAACAAAAGTACCAAATGGAATATTCTAGGTTATGGGAATGCAAATACCTTATTAGGTGAAATTACCCTTTAAACCTTCTTTCTTTACAGGAGCACCATCAGTGATTCAACTATAATTAATGTCATCAATGGGATTCAAGTATCTTATTGGGTACATTGACCCTTTAACTCGTCCTCTTTACAAGAGAACATCAGTAGTTCAGGTATCTTACTGGGCGTATTTACCCTTTAAGTCTCCCTTCTTATAGGAGAATATCAATGGTTCAAGTATCTTATCAGTGGTTCAAGTATCTTATCAGTGGTTCAAGTATCTTACTGGGTGTAATTACCCTTTAAGTCTCCCTTCTTATAGGAGAAATATCAGTACCCTATATCAAAACAGTCAAAATGTATATAGACCATGTTCTTATCGTACAGCATATCAATACAATTATAAGTACTTCTGAAATGGTTCCTTCCTAGTTTTCATTTAAGAATGAGCTACGTTATTCTTGTAGCATTATTAGCTTGTAGCATGGAGCTAACCATTTTGCATATTCGACAATGAACAGCACAATGTTGATGAAACTCACCAAAACCGCAGGTTACTTTAACTGCAACACTTCTTCGGTTTTGCAACTGGGGGAATCTTTTATAACTGTTTGATAACTGTTTTTATCATGCTATTTCATCTCGGCAGCAGCAACGTTTAGCTGCAGCTTCTCCGTGGATCAAGAATCTCATCTGCGCAGTGCAGACTCACCTGCCGTGGCTGTCGTGATATCTATCTCGTGTCATGAAATAAATTAAAGGGCAATGCTGTAATTCAAAGGACTTGGTACCCAATAATATTAACTACTTATGTTCTTCCATAATAGCAATACCTATTTATGTTCTTATTCAATGGCATTAACTATTTTATGTTCCCATGACTAAATAGTTATGAATCTGAAACCTGGGTTACATATGTGACAAATAAACTTCTTGAATCTTGAATCTTGTATCAAAGGGATAAAATGGGGGACTGTCCCACGTAAATCGGAATGTTTGGTCACCCTACATACAAGCATAGCAATACGAATACTTGGCAAGGTTTCATAACATAAACACACAGCAACTAAAGTTATTGATAACTAAATCAGTCTTTCGCCAAGTAATGCCATTTTTCAGGTTGGTTTAGCAGAATGTTTGCCAAGCAACAAATAGTGGAAAGCATGCATCTTCATCTTTTTCAGAAAGCGAATGTTATGCTAGCAGGTATTACGGTCGCTAGACCATACAATTTGCAACCAGTGAATAATATGATCTAACAGTATGTTTAACACAAAGCTTAAGTAGCATGCCATTTACATTCTACATTTAGTCATTTAGCTGACGCTTTTATCCAAAGCGACTTACAAGTTATGTACGACAAGTCATCAGGAAGGGCACAACTCTATCAGCTGAGTAACAATGTTCATCAAAGTGTTGAGTGCTACAGTGCAGGGTAGTTTATTAGGACAAGTGCATGACAGTAAGGTTAGTTAGGGTTAGATTAAAAAAGAAAAAAAATTATTTCAGATAATGATTGAAGAAGTGCATCTTTAGTCGACGTCGAAATATTGGACGGGCTTCGGCTGTCCTAACTGGGGTGGGCAGTTCATTCCACCATTGTCGTGCAAGGACTGAGAAAAGGCGGCTTCTCCTTGATGACCCTCCCGGAGCTCGGATTCCAGCCACCTAATTAAATGTTTTCGTGGTCTCTGTCAGCAGTGACAGACAAATGGGGGACCCTGATGTAGAGGACGAAAGACTAAAGTCTTTATCTGGTCTGCATCCCCTTAACAATTGTGTGTATTGAGCCGTATACCCATTCTGCAATCTGTTAATAAAACTTTCAATCAATCGTGGTGGAAAGCAGGGGCGTTTTTAGGGTTAGAAAACATTGGGGGCTTCAGCACAGAAATACGCAATTTTAGAGTAATTAGAGATGAATACTGAATAAATAGAATCATTAGAGGTTCTCAAAGTGAGGTCCAGGTCCATGAGAGGGATCTGGGCAGTCCCCATAGAAAATTCAAAGTTAACAGGACCAAATCATCAGTTTCTTATTTATTTATTTATTTATTTATTTATTTATTTATTTATTTATTTATTTATTTATTTATTTATTTATTTATTTATTTATTTATTTATTTATTTATTTATTTATTTATTTATTTATTTATTTATTTATTTATTTATTTATTTATTTATTTATTTATTTATTTATTTATTTATTTATTTATTTATTTATTTATTTATTTATTTATTTATTTATTTATTTATTTATTTATTTATTTATTTAGCCAGATAAAACATTGATCTGGTCCAAGAAGCCCCAACAGGAGTACAAATATACATATATACACATATACATATACACATATATATATATATATATATATATATATATATATATATATATATATATATATATATATATATATATATATATATATATATATATATATATATATATATATATAAGACTCGTGCACATCTGGTTGGACCCCGACTGGAGGTGCAGGTCAGCGCAAGAGAGATAAATAAACTAAAAGGAGAAAACCTTCAAGGGAAAGAAGGGACCGCACACTCCACAGGACTCGTTTTTGCTTATTTATTGTTTGCACAACGCGTTTCGCTGTCGCTTCCTCAGGTGCTATGTATATATATATATATACATATACTGTACATACATACACATATACACCAATAACAAAATAAAAACACAGTTAAGAATCATACACATAAGCAAATAAACAAACAAACAAACATATGCACAGCCTATGTACAAAATAAATAAACAGTTCATCTCTAGTCTTTACAGTTTTCTTCAATTGCATAAACACTCAAATCAAAAGTATTACACAATTATCAAAACCTTACACTCAAGGAGCAAAATATAGGCCCAGATTTGCACCCCTACAATGTCAGCCTCACTTTTTGCAAAACAATACACACAGTGATTTGCAAAACACTAAACACACTTGCATTACATTAGACACAGAATGTCAAATTACCACACATATGAGCCAATTGGTTAAACACAGCCATCAGATGCACAAACACACCATTGCTTAATTGTAGATACACAATCAGGTTTAAGCACTATAAAAATGCAGCAGGTGAGTTCACCTGTCTTCAACCAAAATGGAAGGAGAGTGAAGTACTGTACACAGAGAACGTGAAAATATACAATACATTTACCAAACACTACACAAGACAACCAATGATGCAGACTGATGAAAATATACATTTTCTCCCATTTTCCCAAATCAGTCAACATGTCAACATGGAGAATCACAACAAAAAATGATCTTGCCAGATCCAGCTAGGCAAAGAGATAATGTCTAGTATTTTCTGTTTACATTTCTTCAAAAAAAAATTGTGTTACTGTAATTTTATTTATTTATTTACATTTATTATTTTAAGTTTGTCTGATATTTGCTGAGCTTACAGTGTTATGTTATGTTAAAAGATCTTGCCAAGCTGCAGCGGGTGATTCGCTCCGCGGAGAGGGTGATCGGCTGTCCCCTGCCCTCCCTCAGGTCCCTGCACGACTCCAGGGCGCTGAAGAGGGCGAGAAAGATCATGGCCGACCCATCCCACCCCGGTCACAGCCTCTTCACCCTGCTCCCCTCTGGGAGAAGGCTGAGGATCCCAAAGGCTGTGAAAGCTCGACACAGACTGAGCTTCTTCCCCTCAGCCGCCAGGCTGATCAATGCCTCAGGCCCCCCCCCCCCCCCTTGGTACCCCCCCCCCCCCCTCTGCCCCCAAGTGACACTGGCTCAATGACATTGACTGCACTGCACTAGTCCGTACTGGATCTCTGCACACTTCACTTTTTATATATATATATATGTATTTTATTTATTGATTAATCCCCCACTGCACTGTTTTCGTTTCTTGTCTGTGTTGGTGTTTGTTTACTGTGAAAAAAGAAAGAATGCATACACTGTATTGCTGCAACAATTACCAATGTGTTTTACACAAATGGCTCAATAAAGGAATCTGAATCTGAATCTGAATGCACATAGTAGCATGAAAACTGGGACATGTATTGTTGTGATTCTCCATGTTGAAATGTTGACTGATTTGGTTATATGGAGAGAACATTTATATTTTCATCAGTCTGCATCATTGATTTGGGTATATGGAGAGAAAATGTTATTTTTTTCATCAGTCTGCATCATTGATTTGGGTATATGTAGATAAATAAATTATATTTTCATCAGTCTACAGCATTGGTCTTGTGTAGTGTTTGGTGAATTTATTGTATATTTGCACATTCTCTGCGTACTTCACTTACAGTACTCTAATCACTGAGAAGTAGAATAGCTAAATGTGTTTTAGGTTAAGCACAGCAGTGTGTGTAACTGGTTCAAACAGAATTAAGTCATTATGTAACGTGTGTTTCATATGGTAACAAAATTAGTGTATGGTTTTGACAAGTGTTTAATTTAGCAAAGGATCTGAGGTGTTCTGATAATTGTGTGTGTGGTTGTGCTAATTGTGTGTTTTGAAACACCGGGCCCCGTTTTCAAAATCATGCTTAGGCAATCGAAAAAAAACTATTGTGTGTTTCATTATATACATATGTTTCAGTCTTCTCATAAAAAAAAAAATTCGATTTTTGGGTCTTTTCCTGCCTTTGGTCAGCTTTGCATTCACATCTCAAATGAACCGCAGCAGGGTTCACTTGCAAGAGAATAATAATAATAATAATAATAATAATAATAATAATAATAATAATAATAATAATAATAATAATAATAATAATAATAATAATAATAATAATAATAATAATAATAATAATAATAATAATAATAATAATAATAATAATAATAATAATAATAATAATAATAATAATAATAATAATGCATTTGATTTATAAGGCGCCTTTCAGGACACTAAAAAAAAAGTCCACAAATCGGTGAATGAAAGAATTATAGGATCAAATGAAAACTACTTACTAAAAATGTTTAAAAGTACTAAAAACCAACAAAAAATACCAAACACTAACAAACATTCAGCACAGACAATGGGGATGCTAAAAAAAAAAAAAAAAAAAAATCCGAGGCTAGATCCGGGGCTAGGAGAAAAACATCCGGGGCTTAAGCCCCGGAAGCCCAGGGCTAAAACCCCGGAAGCCCAGGGCTAAAGCCCCGGAAGCCCAGGGCTAACAACGCCACTGGTGGAAAGCATGGTTATTTTACAATACCGGTTATAGCTGGCTGTGATAATTTTGTCTTCATTTTCCACTTCCCCCCCTCTCTTTCTCTCACTCTCTCTCTCTCTCTCTCTCTCTCGCTCTCGTGTGCAAGTGAACGGCACGTCACCTGTGATTGTGCACACCAGAGAATAAACAAGTCTCCAATTCACAGCTGAATTAATGAATGGATGGCTGCTTTTATATAGCGCTGTTCTAGTCACAGGACACAAAGTGCTTAGTAACATGCCTCCTCCACCACCTATGTGTGGTGGCTGCCACGCGTGAATACCAAACCCAGCCGCATTTCTCGGAGACGCTCTCTGATTGGCCGATGCCTGTTTCTACACTGGTTAAGTTTAGGCACTCTTCGAAGTTGGTTAAGGTTAGAGTTTGTCTTAGAGCGTGACGGCAAGTTCTTTGGACGGTTAAGCTTAGGCACTCTTTCGAATTTGGTTAAGGTTAGAGTTTGTCTTAGAGCATGGCGATAGAACGCCAGGTAGTTTGCAGGCTGTTTGACGTGGAAATGGGCAAAGACACAGCTCGTCACGGATTGGGCAAACGCGTCAGTGGCCAATCAGAGAGCGTCAGTCAGTGCCAATCAGAGAGCGTCTCCGAGAAATGCGGCTGGGTTTGGTATACACGCGGCTGCCACGTACGAGCCCCAGCACAAGCACACTGGCTGAAGGGCTCAGGAGACAAGGCTTGATATCAACCAATTAAAGAGAGGGATGATTAGGCCAAATTGGCTAGGAATGTCAGAAACCCTCTACACTTTACAAAAGCCCCTCGTAGATTATTTAACGATAGTGAGTCGGGACCTTGGTTTAAACACCCCTTTCTAACAGTGCCCTGGCCGGGACTCAAACCTGCAATGTTCATTGAGAGTATTCATTAACCTCTTAAGCCCGGAGCCCTATTTTCTGAAAATCCGCCTAAAATACATACCTAAGTAAATGGAAGATTGCTCCACTTCTACAAGGACCATTTGCATGTTCTTGGCATCTAGGGATATCTATGGACCTCAGTGAATGTATTCCCAGTGTCAGAAATATTGTGTCTATTACTAGGCTCACTTAAATTGTGATGAAACAAAGGAGAATATGAATTATGATTTTTCCTTGCCACTGAGCTCGTTCAGTACCTTCTTGAGATCACGTGTAAATCTAAGGAAATGAATAAAGAGAAGATGATTAAACCAAAGGTTTTGTAGATATAGTACTGAATTCTGCCATCCGGACCCATGCAATTTGAAATATTATTATAGAATATGAATATGAGGCCTATAAATGACCGTATTATAGCCAACTTGCACACTATGGATCGGGCCAAATGGCAGAGTTCAATTTGGATTTAGTATCACCAAGCGTGCATGAAGAACAGAGAATGAAATCTACTGTATGTACAGTAGGTTTTTTATTCTTGCGACAGCTCCGCAATTTTTAAACTGATTTCAAATCGGATGGTTGCTAAATGTTCACAATATTGGAGACAAACTAACTGCGCTCCAATATATGCCAATAACGTTCAGTTTTGTGGTATATAATCCAGAGTAATAAGAGAAATAAAAAAATTCATACACGAGTCATTTGCTTGAAGGCAGCTAGAAGCCGTTGGGAAGTGTAGTTTAAAGAAATTCCAACGGTTACAAGTGCAGGTAAGCAAATGCGAGTCCAATTGTGGAGGAAATAATGAGAGGCAGAGAATGGGTTGCTCTTTCTTCGAGGTGTCTTTTAATATAACAACACTGAGCAAAAGGGATACCAGGAAAGACGCAGAGCGTCAACTGAGAGAAAGGTAGTTTAAAACAGGATAAATATACAGCGAGAAGGTCAGCACTTTCTCCAGCTCCTTCCACACAAACGACAATCTGAAGCCTTGACAAAGACAGAGGGAAACAACAAGTGAATATATAGTCAAATACCAAACATTCCAAGGCATCAATCAATGACAGGTAATTGACAGCTTGTGACAGCAACCAGTGGTGACAGTTCAATCAGTGACACATCAGGAATAGGGCGTGGCCAACAATGTGTGCAGAAACTGCAGATACCAACCACCAGGTGAAATAACTCCAGAATGACAGTTGGGTTCCTAAATCAAGAACCCAGAACGTTACACCAACGCTCATTGAGAGCTCTGGATGTCCTCTTCTCAAAATGACTACAATCATGATCATTCAGTGACGGCCACTAATTCAAAATGGTGGATCCCCGCAATCAAAACAACACATTTCAAAAACTAAAATCTCACTAATAACACTTTAACCTATTGGTAAACAAACGTATTGCTGAAAATATACACTATGACTGCTGTTGTGACATTGTTAGGATGTTTACTCGGTCCGGTACCAGACAGTGTTTGGGAAGCCGGTGGGGGTATGAGTCCTGGTCGTAGCAATAGTGACTCCTACTGGTCGGTTTGGGCGTCTGTTCAGCAGAGGGGATCTGGGGGAGAAGCGGCTGAAAGAAGCGGCAGAAAGTACCAGCCGGCGACTTCACGTGTATCGGAGGAGGCATGTAGTAGTCTACACCCTCCCCAGACCGAAAGTAGGGTAGTGCAACAATCAGGGGGAAATTGGCATAACTTGGCATAACCTTAAAAGGGAACTTCACCAAAAATAATGCAAATTTATTATACACACATTCTCACACATATCCAGGGCTTGACATTACCTTTTTGGCACACCATGTTTAGTGACATATCCCAAAACTGTAAACTGTTTTGCACACATTAATTTTGTTGAAGAGTTACTGGAGTCACTGGAGTATGAATATGACCTCAATTCAGTGTCCTGCAATGACATCACTGCTGTTAATTACAGCTCATGGAAATTATGTAGATGAAAAATAGCAATGGGGAAAGCGACACTTTGCATTGTGGGGTATAGTAGTAGGAGGGGTGAATGACATCAAACTTGGGGGCAGTCATTTAATACAGTTCCCATTATTAAGAGTGAATGTGAATTCATTCGGTAGATCTAGACGGCCTGTGGTATGCAGTCACGTTAGGCTAATGTGCTTCCGATTTCTGTATATCCATAACGAAAGAAAAATAAAGGATTTCAAATGTATGTACAGTATGCCTGTAAGTCTCTTTTCTGCCTAAGTGTGCAGCAAATATTGGAGGCACCGCTGGGATGATTAATGTCATGTTCAGTGTGACAGGAACGTGGACAGGGATTGCCTGTGAGACTGGCGACGGGAGCGTGCAGCCTTGGGAACGCGGCTACATCAAACACAATGGATCTGGAGGAGTTGGCGGAGTCTCAGAGACTGTGGCTTTTGCAACTGGATCAGCTCAAATAGGTGTTTCTGTGTGTGTATGTGCTGAAGCTAAAATCCCAACTGGAAATGTCATAACAAGGCGTTAATCAGAATAATTACTGAATCCATGGACAATGCAATGAATGATGAGGAGGAGGATGTTGCAATGTATCATCTAAGGACAATGCTGGAATGAATTGAGCAAATCGTAGAGGATATTGGAAACACTGATAGTGAGGGAAATACAGAGAGGGCAAACCAGCCCGAAAACAGCAGAAGGAATGAGTTTAGCTGGAACTGTGAGGGTATTTTTCTGCTAAACAGTCAAGCTCTGCGGGATGATGTTAGCCAAAGTACAGTGTTGCTACAGTGCTGTTACCCAAAGTACAGTTGAAGAGTGAACAGTGCATCTTTAAGTAAAACTTCATCCCCGCAAAAATGTGTTCCCTACCGCTGTGAACAGGCTTCCGGAACTAACAATATTAAGGAAATAATTGAAGATCTGTGGTCAGATTGGGGAAAGGGGACAAAAGGACTCTCATACACATTCATCTGAAGCAGCAGATTGTCAAGAGGCCTGAGTAAAGGACATTCAGCTCATGTCAATCAGTCCAGGTTTGAGTATTTGTGATATGCTCAAGATAAAAAATAACCTTACCCCTTCCCCAGTTGAAAAAAATATTAAAGGGACCTTTCAAAGAGGACAGTTCTACAAATCTATACCACAGACTAGTAAACATAACTCAAAACATCCTCTTTAGAGCAATTGAGTTAAATGAGAGGCTGTTACTTGCTTCACGAGAAGTAGGGTCAGGTCAAGAGTACAGTCCCAAGCTCATCCAGAAGAAATTCCTGAGGTCAGTTAGTAGGCCTACTAGGCTGATAAGTGACCATATCAAGTTTCAGCTTAAGCCTTATCTTGATGATCACAGAGATGATCATCGACTGGATGAATGAAGCGGCTAGTGTTGAATCGGAAAGACAATCCAAGTAAAGAAGGAACACAAGCTGCAGTCCCAAAAGTAAACGAACTACTGTATAGACAGAAATGCAGTCCAGTCAGCAGGGTCAGGGTGCAACTGAAGCCAGACTGGGGATTCAAGAGCAGTCAGCTGGAGTTGTGAAGTCTAAGCCGTAAAGCACCTGCTGTTTCTAGTCCACTGTTGTATAAGAGACCCAGAGCTTTATGAAACAGTTAGGCTGCTGAAAGGAGAAATGGCTGAGAAAAGGGAAAGCATAACTAACACTCAAGGGCCCAACTGATGCTGCATTTGTTTATGGTCAGATGTGGGAAGTCAGAAGTGGGAAACCTGGATGCTCACGCAGCATGAACTACAACTCAAACTGTTTACAATGACATATATATATATATATATATATATATATATATATATATATATATATATATATATATATATATATATATATATATATATATATATATATATATATATATATATACTTAAAAATTTACTAATACAGCTAATAACAATTGGGTCATGTTGAAATTATGCTGAGGCTTGAACTGGGGATTGAGAAATCATACTCCTGTCAGAGTTTGTGACTATGAACTCCAAATTGACACGTTGTTTTATTGGATCTTTCCTAGTAGTAAGTTCAAAGTCAGCTTTATTGTCGCTTCTCTTAATGTGCAAGACATACAGAGAAATTAAATTGCGTTTCCCCTTCCACGGTGTATAGTGTAAACACTGCATTATCAGGACAGAGGGTAGCCGCTGCGTCTGCTCGCGCCGTCATCTTTGATCAAGTTACGTAGCATGCATGAATTCCTGGGTGAGAACAAGACCCGCGTGTTGGCGAAACAGCTAACCAGACACCCATACCCTTTGTGGGCTGGGTTGAGCTAAAGTTTAAGCTAGGATTAAATTGGGGCCCACAGTCAGAGCTACGCATGCTGGTGCCTGTCTCTAATGAGCCAGGAGTAGCAGAGCCACTGATAACTACAATTCAACTACAATGTGTATCATTACAGACTCCATGTATAAAGCTCCTGTACAGTACACTCAAAATAGTTTGTATACACCATTCCTGAGCAAACTTCATGCTTTTATAAAAAACTAACTTGGGACAATGGCGGATAATGTGCTTACCTCCAGGCAAGCTCTGACCCATGCCTACGCACATTTCATTGTGAATTGAGAAACTGCGACCCTACTGACAGAAGGGTGAAACCAGAAAACAAAGATCAATAAAGGAATATCTTATCAGGACAGGACATTGCTCAAAGTGTGTTGACTGTTGCGCATGACATGATTACCTAGGCTATGTGTAGGCTAATCTATTTTATGGATAATATGATTCACCATTTGCCTATATTTACAGTATGTCTTTCTACTATTACCCTGCCCATACATGTATCTCCCCTCTCCCATGCTGATATGATGCCCGAATTTACCCAAGTGGATCAATAAAGGAATATCTTATCTTATCTTATAAACTGTGCTACACAGAAATAGGCTGTTGTAGGTGGTGGTGTTTGTGTCTGAATAGAAAAATCAATGGCACAATTTTGTGCAGTCAAAAGATAACTGCCTCATTGTTTGACACATGTTCAATGCCTCAGTCGGGTATAGTTTATATTGATTCTATATCCATAAATAGAATCAATCAATTAATCATGGTTCATATATTTGCATTGTGCTCCACACATGTTCCATATCATGTCATGTTTGTGGGTTGGTATAAAAAGGCATGCAATTCAAAAGCATAATGACCCACAATGGCTGCTTTATCGGTACTACTGTTGGATGATGGAGTTCAGAGAGAGCCATTCTTCAGGGACCGACAAGACCTACTGGTCAATGACCTACTGACAAGACTTACTGACAAGACCTACTGGCCAATGATGACCTACTGACAAGACCTACTGGCCAATGACCTACTGACAAGACCTACTAGCCAATGACCTACTGACAAGACCTACTGGCCAATGACCTACTGACAAGACCTCAGGGCTGTACGCTAAGCTTTTTCACTAGGGGCACACTTGCCCCTAAATGAGAAATTTAGGGGCAAAAAATATTTTTTAGGGGCACATTTTTAAATAACAATTTTACCATTATTAAAAAAATATGTTCCTCCTGCCTCATTACTGTGGTCCTTTTATTTAACATTTAAGTGCGTTTGTTTTCAGGTTTGTATCTTTTATAATGAACCAACTGAGAAAGTGTGTAAATCACTAATAGAACAAAAACAACAAACTGTGTGTGTGTGTGTGTGTGTGCGCGCGCTTGTGTAGTGCTCCTTGAATGAGATCACCACAACACACACACACACCATTGCATTAATCAGGAGGACAAGAAACTCTGCATACATTTGTTTCACAATGAAAAGTGCTTTAGAAATCAAATGAATTATTATTGTAAATAACCCCATGAAAGGTTTATTTGTATGGGTAATTACCTGCTTCATATTTGTGATGTTACTGGTTTCAGTGTGTGCCTAAAGTGATCAATGTGTTGGGCCGTTTATAGAGATCTATGCCAATTAATGTTTATGTATATCCGGGACTTTTTTTAATACGAATTGAGAGGTATTTGTATATGTGACCTTTATTTTGAAAACCGTGTTGCGACGCAACCTTATTTACATTTGCGCTTTTGACAGTGAAATTTTCAGTCCAACTTAGCTGGAAGGAAAGACTAATCAAAAAGGTTTAATTGACCCGTATGAGGCTCTTACGGTAGGACTACTCACCTAATGCATAGCTGAACCTGAACGTTAGAAGTGTCCGTGTCCCCGTCAATCAATCATCACATCATCACGTCAATCATCATCATCTTAACATCTCTCCACATCGGACGTGGTTGTCATAAGATGGACTGATATCCACTCCGTTGTTCTTTTTTGCGTCTTAAATGTATTGAAATGAGGTGCTTCTTTGGCGATGCAATAGCCCATATTGCAAGGAAGAGAGCCCACATTCAGTTTCGTTTTGCTAGGAATTATGGGATTTGGTGTTGGATGTATAGACTACGCAGATAGGGACGTGGTCTTTAATCGCACGATAGACTACAAGTACCAGGTACTGTATATAGCGTGACCCAGATTCACTCCACACGCAAATCTTTTTTTTCACTCAGGCTATCGGTGATCGCAGTAAGTTCATTCATTGCCGACAGATTCTTTCATAGCACCACGACATTGTGTCGCACTGTACAGACCTGGTTGTAGGCTAATGTTTTTAAAAAAATGTATCCAATTTGTATGGATTAATTTAGGAGTGAAATGCGAATGAAGGGTTGAAATCACAACTCGCAACGTTGCTCCCAAATAATATTTCCAACTCGCAACGGCCAAATTAAGGGGCAATTTGCGACGAGATCATCGCACTGTACAGCCCTGGACCTACTGGCCAATGACCTACTGAAAAGACCTACTGCCAAGACCTACTGGCCAATGACCTACTGACAAGGCTACTGGCCAATGACCTACTGACAAGACCTACTGGCCAATGACCTACTGACAAGACCTACTAGCCAATGACTTACTGACAAGACCTACTGGCCAATGACCTACTGACAATACTTACTGACCAGATTTACTGGCCAATGACCTACGGACAAGATCTAATAGCCAATGACCTATGGACAAGACCTACTGGCCAATGACCTACTGACAAGACCTGCTGGCCAATGACCTACTGACAATACTTACTGACCAGACCTACTGGCCAATGACCTGCGGACAAGATCTACAGTAATAGCCAATGACCTATGGACAAGACCTACTGGCCAATGATCTACTGACAAGACCTACTGACCAATGACCTACTGACAAGACCTACTGGCCAATGACCAGCATGCAAAGTGTCTGTAATATTCTGCCACCCAGACGCTTTTCGGGCATTGGTGATGCACCTGTACTGACACAATAACAAACTATATTTTTGTTTGGCTTCCACCTCACCTATTCGAATCTCTATTTCACAATCTGTGTCATTTCTTTTCTTTGCCTTCTTTGCAACATTTGCCATAATTTTCTCTGTATCGATATCTGTGAATTGAGGGCATTTCACTGGCCATTTATAGGCACTTATGGGTATTAAGAGGGTGGGACACGCTCATGTGTGCAAAGTTTCAAGTAGATCGTGATTTATAATGGGGAACATGCATGCGCACCTCATTATAAATCAGAATATCGCTGTGCGTAACTTTGGGAACATGCGGACATCCACAACCTTTGGTACGCAAATCCTAAGCAAGGTTTTATAAATGAGGCCCCTGGTTGCATTCAGTTGCAGGGAACTTGTTCAAGTTCAAGTTTTAAGTTTCAAGTTTGTTTATTATTTGTCATAATAAAATGAGGAATACTTTATGATGAAATGCTTGTTTCTGTATCAGCCCCTGAGAGTGTGCTTCATACAGTAGAAAAAAGTTATTACCTCTTTACATGCGAGGGCCAACATGTGGATTTTTTGGGTACAGGGATAATGGTGGACTTTTTCAGACAGATGGAGATGACAGACTGTTCTAAGGACAGGTTGAATATGTCAGTGAATACCACCGGGGCCAGTTGGTCGGCACAGATTTTTAGGACTTGGCCGGGGATACCGGTCCTGCTGCCTTCCTGATATTCACTTTCTTAAAGGTCCTCCTCACCTCATGTTCTGTTATCCTCTTGCAGTGGCCTGTAGGCTGATGTTGTTATTCACAGCCGCAAACCTTGCATAGAAGGTATTGAACTCATTCGCCTGGGAGATATCATTGTTCATCTTGGGGGGGGGGGGGGGGGGGGGGGTGCCTTTGTAATCTGTCATCGTTCTGAGGCCCTGCCACATACCTCTGGGATCAGCCTGTTCAAACTGAAGTTCCACCTTATCCCTGTATCGGCTTTTTGCCTCTATTACTGTCCTCGTTACATTGTATCTCGCCGCCTTGTGCTCATTCATGTTGCCTGTCACGAGCCCAGTGTTATAGGCTGAGGTGCGTGCTTTCAGAGCATCACGGACGGATTTGTCTACCCAGGGCTTTTGGTTTGGGAAAACTCTAATTGTGGTGGAGGGGATTATTTCTCCGACCAGAGTACCAACAAAGTCCAGCACTGTTTCAGTGTAATCATTTATATTATCTGTGTTCTCACGGAACACGCTCCAGTCTGTGCACTCAAGTGCTTCTTGCAGCGCGTTCCCCGATTCCACAGACCAACGCTTCACTTCTCGCATTACTACGGGAACATGCTTGAGACTTTGTTTGTACTTTGGTATAAGAAAGATGGCGTCGTGATCATATTTACCAAATGGGCTAAGAGCCTGTGACTTGTACCCATCCTTAAATTGTGAGTAGCAGTGGTCTAATATATTCTCGCCTCTGGTGGGAGAAGTCACATGCTGATAGCAATCTGGCAAAACTATTTTAAGATTTGCCCTGTTGAAATCTCCTGCGACAACAATAGCAGCGTCAACGTTAGCTGTTTGGAGTTTATTTACCTCGTTGTGTAGCTTTGAAAGTGCTTCCCCAGTATTTGGTTGAGGTGGGATGTACACTACAATCAAAATGACCGACGTTAATTCTCTCGGGAGGAAAAATGGTTGACACTTGATGGTTATGTATTCCAGGTTTGGGGAGCAGTGGTTTGAATATCCTTCACGTTTCGTGGATCGCACCATCCATTGTTCAACATGAAATCTATCCCACCACCTCTCTTCTTCCCTGAGTCTTCTTCCGTTTGGTCTTCGCGGTGAACATAGAAGTTCTCGGCCGGTTCTATGGCGTGGTTCGGGACATCTGGCGTCAACCAAGTCATCGGTGAAGCAGAGTACAGTACGTTGCAGTCCCGAATGTCCCTTTGGAATTTAAACCTCGCTCTGATGTCGTCCAGTTTATTCTCAATGGACTGGACTGGACGTTGGTCAATAATATGCTGGGCAATGGTGTTTTATGCCTCCTGAATCGCAGTCTGTTTCGGATTGCGGCTCTCTTTCCCCGTCGTCTTCCCTGCTTGTGGGGGTTGTTGTTTCTCAAGATTTCAGATTCTGAGAGCAGTCCAAGTGGTGAGTGTATTCTAATCCAATGTCGATGAGTGACTGATGGTCATATACATTAAATGCACCAACAGTTGGTACAACAAAAATACGTAAAACTATAAACATTTACAAAATGAATCACAATCTTCATGCCTTCCTTCAATGATACTACTAACAGCGGCATGCTGTCCTTCCTGAGAGTATATCACTATATTCATAATGTTTTACTTGCTGGGTTTTTGATGATGGCATTGTCTTTGGGAGCCACTGGTGTATCTGCACAGGCACATGAAGAACACTGCCAACAGCAACAGCTCCTCCAACCTGCAGCACCAGAGCCAGATGAGGGATTTGCTCAAACCACTCTGTATCTTCTCTCCAGCACACCACATTTTCCTCTAGTCAAACAGCCATACATGATAAGTGATGAATATGTAGTAATAATAATGAGTAGAATTATACACTATGCATGTGTTGTATTGTGTATTATATAGCATACTTGTTTATAAAAATGTATAACAGTATATTTTCAACAAAGTAAATAATGTTGTGAACAAAAACTAACTAACATAAAACACAACTAATATGTGTCGTGTAATGTGTTCCTATATACCTCAATGAGCCAGTCAGACAGTAGGTACCGTAGTTATAGCTTTTAATGTACCTCCGTGTATATCCATACAACATGACGTGAGCATCCACAATTGCACTCTGAACTCTACTCAAGTCCCGCCCACTCCTCTAGGCTATTGGCTTACACCACATCTCCATTTTTGACCTGTTAGAATAACATTAACATTTCCCGTTTCACATGAACATCTTCACATAACATTCACTTACAGAATAAATGTGTTTATGAAACTGGTTAGACAATGCACTTTTTACGTGTACATTAGAACATCAAACAATGCACTCTTTACGTGTACATTCAAAAAAAATAAAACAATGTTCCGCTCACAGATCTAGTCTATGAGGTCTGACTACCTCTCTGCCTGACCTTGTTCTGACCGTGTCAGGGGAGACCCGAGGTGAGTCCATACTAGACAGTACTGGTTGAGGAGAACCAGGCACAACAGGAATGTCCTCCTGTGGTGTATGACTGTGTCGGGCTTCATGTCTCTGTTCGGGCATAGGCACTAGGTGATGACGGTTTCGTCTGATTGTGCCATGTGGCCCGCTGACAAGGTAGGACCGTGGTGTGTGATGTGCGGCTGTCACTGTGCCTGGTGACTTCATGTCGGTGACCCACACCGGATCCCCTGGTGACAGCGTTGTGAGATTCTTCACCCTGTGTCTCTGGTTGAAGTGCTTCGAATCCATCCATCTCTTCTCTCTTTCCCTTTGCTGAAGTCTCCTTAGATCGGGAAGTGCTGGCTCCAACACCGCTGGGAAGGTAGGCACCGTTGTGCGCAGACGGCGTCCCATGAGCAGCTGTGCTGGGCTGAAACCGTTACTCAAAGGCGAGCATGGCTAGATAAGGATCTGATGATTTCTTCAGCAGGTTCTTAATCGTTTTGACAGCTCGTTCCGACTCGCCGTTCGGTTGGGGACATCTCGGACTGCTGGTTGTGTGCACAAAGCCATAATGTGCAGCGAAGGCTTGCATGTCCTGTCCCGAAAATTGGGGCCCGTTATCAGATATCAAAGTCTCTGGAATTCCATGCCGAGCGAACATCGATTTGAGGTGAACTATGACATCTGATGATCTTGTTGGGCCTAGTTTGGCTATCTCCACGTACCTGGAGTAGTAGTCAACCACAAGCAGATAGTTGCTACTGTTCAGGGAGAACAGGTCTGCCCCCAGCTTCTGCCAGGGCCTGTCAGGGAGTGTAGTTGGCATGAGTGGCTCACGCGTGTTCACCCGCTCCTCGAGGCACGCTCTACAGTTCAGAACTAGCTCCTCTATCTGACCGCTCAACCCTGGCCACCACACAGCCTGCCTTGCCCGGTCTCCGCACTTGACCACCCCCTGGTGGCCCTCGTGTATCTTTTCCAAAACACTGTTCCTCATTGTGGAGGGGATCACCAATCTCGTGCCTCTCAGCAGCAGTCCATCATGCACACTCAGGACGGCGCGCTCCGCCCAGTAGTGCCTCACCGGCCCTTCCAGTCTGCTGCGGTCTGGCCACCCCTGCATGCAGTATTGCATGACCTGTGTGCACACACTGTCGTTGCCCAGCTGTTCCCTGAGATCGTGTAAGTAGCTGCTACTTGCTGGTAGGTTATCCATGATGGAGTCGACGTAGATATTGGTGTCCTCCATCAGCTCTTTGTCCCGTCCGGTGCCGCCATCCCCCAGAGGCGCACGCGACAGGGTGTCGGCTGTAGTCAGACTCTTCCCCGCAACGTGAGTGACGAAGTAAGAGTATCTCATGAGACGCATACGGAACCGCTGTATCCGTGGTGGGAGAGCGTCGAGCGCCTGTCCCCCTAGCAGGCTCACCAGTGGCTTATGGTCTGTTTCCAACTCGAAATGCTGACCCAGGATAAAGTCATTGAACCTCTCACACGCCCAGGTCAGGGCCAGAGCCTCCTTTTCTACCTGGGCGTACCGCTGCTCTGTGGGTGTGAGAGACCTGGAGGCATACGCTACAGGTGCCCAGACGTCATTGTTTCTCTGTAGCATGACCGCTCCCAATCCGTATGACGAGGCATCTGCCGAAATCTTCAGGTCACGATTAGGATCATACAGCTGGAGAACAGGTGTAGATGAGAGCTCTTGTTTGAGGTTGTCGAATGCCTTTTGCTGTTCATGTCCCCAGACCCACAGGTTCTTCCTAGACAGCAAGTCTCTCAGCGGCTTGTCCTTCTCCGCCAGATTAGGAATGAACTTCCCGAGCTGGTTGACCATGCCCAGGAAGCTCCTGAGCTTAGTCATGTCAGTTGGCTGGTCCATGTGTTGAACCGCTCTTGTTTTGTCGTGGTCTGACCTCACCCCCTCCGCGGAGACAACGTGTCCAAGGAACTTCACCTCTCGCACGCCAAACTCACATTTGTCCATGTTGAGAGTGATTCCAGCTTTTTGCGCCCTCTCCAGGAGAACATGCACCCTTGCATCGTGCTCCACTTGAGATGAGCCCCATATGAGGACGTCGTCCATATGGCAGGCGACTCCTTCGAGACCCTCTGTGACTTCTGTCACCATCCGATTCTGGAAATGTTCTGGGGCAGAAGAAATTCCAAATGGTAGCCGATTGAAGTAGTAACGGCCGAATGGGGTGATAAATGTAGTGTAGAGTGCAGACTCCTTCGCCAGAGGAATCTGCCAGAACCCCATATTAGCATCCAGTTTGGTGAAGAGTTGTGCTCCTGCTAGCATGCCGAGGGTTTGGTCAACTGAGGGGAGAATAAACTTCTCTCTGCACACGGCCTCATTCAGAGGGGTTAAGTCCACACAGATGCGGACCTCGTCCTTCGCCTTCTTCGGGGCTACGACCATGCCGCAGCACCAGTCTGTAGGTTCCTCGATCCTGGTGATGACCCCCAGCTGCTCCATCCGTTTAAGCTCCGTCTTGACCTTTCCCATCAATGGGAGCGCCACTCGTCGTGGAACACTGAGTGCGAACGGTTTGGCTCCAGGCTTAAGCTTGATTGTGTATTCCTTTTGCAACAGACCCAACCCCTCCCAGAGCTTTGGGAAGCTCTCCTTCACTGTGTCTAAGCTTATGCTATCTACTCTAGCTACTAGATTAAGCTTGACAGAGGCTGGTCTACTCAGCAGGGATGTATGGAGGTTTTTGACTATGTAAACATCCTCAGTTACAGTCCTGTCTCCATAGCACAACACTTCCCTCACAGCTCCCTTCACCTCTAGTGGCACCCGTCCGGGCCCAAACAGTGGCTTACATGGACTGATCAGCTTGTGCTCTGAGCCAGACTGAACTAGCTTTTCATACACCTGCTCTGGCATGACTGTAACATCTGCCCCTGTGTCGATCTTAAATCTGACCTTGGAGTCTCTGATGCCGATGTCTACAGTCCATGGGTCATCTCCTGCCTCCACACTACCTAAAAATATGCTACTACTGTCCTCTGTGACAGCGTTCACACCACTGGCTGATTTGCATACTTTAGCATAATGGCCCAGTTTACCACAGCTGTGACACACTACATTTTTAGCAGCACACTGTGATATTGGATGAGAAGGTTTACCACATCTGAAACTAGATTTATAATCCTCTCCTTTAGGAGGCCATTGCCTTGGTTTAGCCTGGGCATGTGGCTGTCCTTTGTTTACAGCCCAGGGTTTCCCCTTGCTAGCATGCACTGCATCCACCTCAATCTTGCTACTACTAGTCATCTCACTCCTTAGGTCAGTCTGTTGTCTCTTAATCTCCTCAGACTGCCTCGCCATGTTAATAGCTTTTGTCAGGGTTAAATCTTTGTCTAACTGCATCCTCTCTGATAGCCCTGTGTCTCTGAGACCAACTACCAATCTGTCCCGTAACAGTTCATTGTGCAGCCCCCCGTACTCACAGTTTTCACCTAAAGCATACAGTGCTGTAATGAATGAGTCCACAGTTTCTGATGCTTGCTGCATCCTCTTGTTGAACCTGGCCCTCTCATAGATAACATTCTTTTTGGGAATAAAGAAGCCATCGAATCCTTCCCTCACTGCGCTGTATTCTTCCCGCTGTTGGGCGGTCAAGCTGAGACCGCGTAGCACGTCATCTGCCTCATCCCCCATGCAGTAAACCAGCGTGTTTACCTGGTTAGCTTCGGGTGAGTTGTTCAGGTTGCTAGCTAGTCTGAAGCGTTCAAACCTCCTGCTCCATTTTTCCCACTCTTGTGGTTTAGAAAAGTCAAAAGGTTCTGGAGGGTTTATAGTGAAAGTTGCGGACGGAAGAACTACCGCATTATGCGTAGGTACTGGAGCTCCCGCTGCTCCTGCTTGTGCTTCCCCGTCCATTATTCTCCTCCGGCGCCGTCTCCTCCTTGGCATTAGCTGGTTAGCTTCCCGTTAGCCTCGAAACAAACACTATGAAATCCCCCGTCGAACTTGGCTCAAAGTAGGTCCACTTCAGACACCATGTCGTGTAATGTGTTCCTATATACCTCAATGAGCCAGTCAGACAGTAGGTACCATAGTTATAGCTTTTAATGTACCTCCGTGTATATCCATACAACATGACGTGAGCATCCACAATTGCACTCTGAACTCTACTCAAGTCCCGCCCACTCCTCTAGGCTATTGGCTTACACCACAATATGTATGCATTTGTCATCTTGCGTTGCTGAAGAAATGTACTTATTTCCCATAGAAGAAAGTACTTATCTTTGTTTTATTTACATTGTACATATTGTAGTATGAAATGCCAAATAGATGTTCAATCTCTGAAATGTTAGGGCAGGTCCATCAGATACTTTCGACTCTGCTACATAATGAATGTCAACAGTGACATATCATGCTTCCACTGACAATCCACTTCACTCCAATCCACTGCGAAATATATATGTGAAATATAAACAAATGAGAAGACTGCCCACTGTTGTATATGTGTGAGTAGTAGAGCAACTGTGTCTAAAAAAAAATGTGTTTCCTGCTTATTATTTATTATTTTACAGATAAAAAAAATTGATGCAATCCAATTAAACGAGTATAACAATCATGATTCCCTACTATATGAATGTTCCAGTTAAACAATAAATAAATAATAATAAATTAAGTACTAAATCAAATCAAAGTATTGGTATAGACCATTTCAAGTGTATTTCCTGTTACTGTATATCAATAGCTTACTTGGGTGCAGGCTGTTCCTTAGCAACACAACTCACTTGAAACAGTCTATACAGGAAGGGGGGGGGGGGGTAATTAGTGGGCGGCCACCATGGCCGCCTAGTTATAGTTGAAAGTGGGGGTGCACTATTTTTTATTTAAATTTTTTTAATTTTTTTTTATATTTTATTTTTTTTTTCAGTGACATGCAAGGGGTGGTTGCAGATTTTTTTTTCATTTAATGAACCTGTACGTGCAATTTCCTGCAATATAGAGCCTTAAATCTTGACCAACTGTTATTGATTGATTAAAAATGTTATTAACATATTGCAGAATGGGTACAATATAGTACGGCTCAATACACACAATTGTTAAGGGAATGCAGACCAGAGAAAGACTTTTGTCTTGTTTACATCAGGGTCCCCCACTTACAATTCATAATGAATTGTAAGTAAGGGTGCAATTAACACCGTGCAATCCATTATTTGTGGAGCCCGCCCTTTAAGTCTTTGAGCTATTAGGCTACTAGGGTTCTTACTTTGCGTTTTGGTGTCCTGAAAAATGCTCTGATGTCTGTATTTTTTCTTTTTTCTGCCATGGTACCTGGTTGGCTGGACACACACACACACACACACACACACATTTTCATTTCAGGTATTGTACCTTAAGATAATTGAAAATCTTGATTTACCGTAAATCCTCAAATATAGGTCTTCTATTTACCTCAGCTGCAAAGAGCACCAGGCCTTTATTAGAGAGACTTGTTATATAAGAGGCAGGCCTTAATTTCTAAAACTGACACTCATGGACATAACCCTTCATTTTCAGACTTTTATTGCATTATTATTATTATTATTATTATTATTATTATTATTATTATTATTATTATTATTATTATTATTATTATTATTATTATTATTATTATTATTATTATTATTATTATTATTATTATTATTATTATTATTATTATTATTATTATTATTATTATTATTATTATTATTATTATATTTTTAATGCGTACATTGTCTGTCTACATTTATTTAGACTAGCATTGGTATTTAAATATTGAGTGCAGTTGAGTAATTGTGGGATTAACATAATTCACACACTGAACAGAGAACAGAGATGGAGGAGAACAGAGATTATTATTATTCTAGATAATATGACAACACCAATCGCTCGCGCAGTGTCACATTTAATGCAGTTCAATGTCAACCAAAACGCCGAGCAGCATTTTGTGTGACACCAAGTCAGCGGCGCGGATGTCCGCGCGTCAGAAAATAGGAGCGTCGCACCTGTGGGTCTGCTGTCCGCTGAGATCAAAGCTCAGGACATCCGCGGAGTCTGCTCTGTGTACAGTCTGCTGGACTATGGGAGCGCCTTAACGCCAACGTTATATTATTATTATTTATTAGTTACGGACTTACGGTATGACCAGATGGCATTTCGGACCGTGAAACACTTTTATTGTATTGCGTGGTAGATGTTCTACCACTCGACAGTAAAGACATGTCTTCTAACATAATAGTTTGTTTGAACAACTGAACTTACTTAGTGGAAAATCCTGCTGTTGTTGTAACTTGTGCGTTGTGAACTTGTGCCTAAACTAGTGTTCACGAATCACGCTGCCTGCCTGTACCAGGCTGCACTGTTGTAGTAGGCAGCGGCGCGCTGTGCAGACTGGAGTGTGAGCCGGCTGGGCTCCACTCAGTCTGCAGGACTGGATCAAACCATATCGGGCAGGGGGGTGTCGCAATCTTTGGAAACTTAAAAACGTGCTATTAAGTGTCATTGCGTATTATTAATTTGATTGAAATTACGTAGTTATGCTTAGATAAGATTTATATATTGGGGGGGGATATTTATATCATATGATATGATCAAAAAGTGAGGGAGCAAAGAGACAAGCTTGCTCCCCCAAGTTCAATAGTCCTGGAGCACGTGCATCGTCTGCTCTGTTAAGTGGGCGCCTATGGCGGCCACTAATACCTATAGTAGGAGAAACACTGGATTATAATGGTACAGAGCTGTTGTACACAACTATCATTAGCTGCCTCTCAACACAGGGAAACTGTGTTTTCCTCTACCTAAATGCGATACCTGCACCACAGGGGTTAATGAATCATTCAGATGCAAGCGTGGGATGATATATGGCCCACTAGCTTTAGCTGGCAAGTGCAACCAAACACCTTCTCATTCCACAACTGGCCGCAGCCCACTCATAACGTTAGTTGCACCAGGGGTCTGGACAGTTTCCGGTTTGTTATAGGGAGGTGTAGTCATTGCCGTTTTTCGTGTTCCACCCTCTGTCCAACGCAATGTATTTCCCCATTGCCCATTTCTAAATCGCCTCGTTTAAAACAAATAAAGCATTAACATTGGCATGGTGTACCTTTCTGTGCTTATTCATCCACAATCTATAGCTCAACATGAAAATATTCGCAATTAATCATAAGCATTTTATTTCAACCAAAAATGTTTAAACAATAATGTTAGTGATAGAAGGGAACTCATTTTGTGCAAAAATGGAAAGCTTTTCAATTTCCATGCGGCAGAATTGTTACAATAGCCGATAATCAATTTTCCCAATGATAAATCCCTACCGGTGGAACAACCAGTGATGTCAGACTACACCTCCCTATTATGGTGACATGTTGTATATGAATACCAGTAAATTGCATTGTAAACAAAAAATTGTAAACAACAGTGAAACCGTAACTTTTCAGGCATAACTTTTCCTCAGAGGTCAGTTGGCTTATGTAACCCCCCCCCCCTTTGTATAGTCGAGGAGCACCAAGTCAGAGCCTTACTCTGCAAACAAAATGTTAGGAAGGCCGCAGGGCCAGACAATGTGTCTACTTTTACCCTGAAAAATGGTGCTGACCAACTTGCTACTGTTTTTACAGATCTTTTTAATTGGTCTCTTAGCACACTTAAAGTCCCGGCTATAAATCTGCCATAGTCATACCTGTGCCCAAGAAATCTAGCACTGCTTGTCTGAATGATTACAGGTCCGTCGCTCTGACCTCTGTCATTATGAAGGTGTTCGAGCGGCTTGTCTGTGATCATTTATCTAGTATTGTTAAATTAGACATGTATCAGTTTGCTTATCAGCCCAACAGGTCTGTAGGGGATGCTGTATCTATGTGTTTACACACCATCCTGCAGCACCTGGAGGCCTCTGCCACTTATGTACAAATTTAGTTTATTGATTTTAGTTCAGCGTTTAACACGATTGTGCCTTTTAAACTATTTGAAAAACTTAAATTGCTCGGAATTGATGAGTCTCTGTGCTATTTTATTCTAGATTTTCTTTCAGACAGAGAACAAGTGGTTAAAATAGGTAATTTGTTCTCTAGATCCAGGACCTTGAACACCGGGGCCCCCCAGGGCTGTGTTCTCTCTCCTCTGCTCTACTGTCTATACACTAATGCCTGTGCCTCCCACTCTGATTCTGTCCGATTTTTTAAATACGCGGATGACACAACAGTAGTGGGACTAATTAAGAACGGGGATGAATCGGCCTATAGAGCTGAAGTCGATAGCTTTACTGTATGGTGCAAGGAGAACAACCTGCTTTTAAACATCTCTAAGACAAAGGAAATTATAGTTGACTTCCGGCGCGGGGAGGCAGTCCACCCTCCTCTGTACATAAACGGCCAGCAGGTGGAGAGGGTAGACAGTTTTAAATTCCTCGGCATCACCATATGTGATCATTTAAAATGGGAAGTTAACACCAGCGTCATAATTAGCAAAGCCCACCAGAGGCTCCACTCCCTGCGCCAGCTTAAAAAGTTTGGTGTGTCCAGGGAGGCGATGCTCAGCTTTTACAGAGCCACTGTGGAGAGTGTCCTTACCTTCTCAATGACTGTGTGGTACGGAAACACCACGTCCATGATAGGGGACATTTAGAAAGAACTGTACGCACAGCGTCAAAAATCATCGGCTGTGAGCTCCCCTCTGTGGCCTCCATTTATGCCACACAAATCAGCCGGAAAGGGGAGAAGGTGATCAGGGACCATTCTCACCCTGCTTACGACCTCTTTAATCCCGTTCCCTCTGGCAGAAGACTCCAAAGTCTCAGGTGCAGGACATCCCGTTTTAAAAACAGTACATATCCCGAGGTTGTCCGTCACCTGAACTCAAGTACAAATGTTCAGGCACTTTGCACAACAAGGGCTAGCACCAGCCGACATGCACTTTAAGGCAATATGCACTTTAAACTGGAACACTGAGCAATTTATTTTAGGTACTGTTGCATTTTTTCTTTTTAATTGTTTGTGTAAAACTTTTATTGTGGGATTGTATTGCATGTATTCTTGTGTTTTTTATTGTATGTTTTTATAATGTCTGTGTGGTAGTTTTTAATGAACAATAGATCATAACTGATTCAAATCAAACTAATGTATTTTAGTACAAGCATGTCACTAATCCTTGTGTCCTGGGAGACAGGATGGGATCGGGTGTGTGTTGTAACAGGCCGTGAAGCACCACAGGAGGTCATTTGCATATAGTGGCAGCTGAAGTAACAATAGATAGAGGTTGTTAAATGGGTTCGGTGGCTGATCAGGAACTGTTTGAACAAGATAACCTACTTCCCCTTAGGGGGTTGTAGAACAAAGGTTTGCCACCTGAGTTTGTCAGGGTGGGGGACAGGAAGGATTTCAGATAAGCCCTAGTTAAACACAGGTGTCTCCTAGTAAGAAATAAGTAAGGAACATATGTGGCCACCTGGTTTGCTAATACTAAGTACATCTTCAAATGTCTGGTAACACACTTAGATTAGTTTGATATGAAGTACAATTAGGCCTGTTTACATTGTGGTAATAATTCTGAAGTCATACTAAACTGTATAAAAGCATATGATTAATGAAACTGTATAGAAGATATTGATGTAAGCTAAAAGAATGATTAGACCTGGTAGCAATTCATTGAAAGTCAGCGGACTTTGTGGTAAAGAAGATTAGTTTCACTTAAGTATAATGTGTTTAAGTATGATATATCTGTGTTTATGTAATCAATATATCTTGGGGTTCATCAACCAAAGTATTAAATATACAGTGAAACTATTCTCTGGGCTTAAACAAAGGAAGGTTCAGTTGGCTGTGTAAGGACAGCCCCTGTTTCAAATCCAAACGTAGCTGGCCTGGGATTGGATGAAAGGATTTGATGATGTCATTTTTGATGACATCACGCAGAAGGCTCTAGGTTGGGATATAAGCTTGGGTGGGGTGACTGTGAAAGAGACTCTGAAACCAACTCACCGACCAGGAGACACACCCAAGATCTACACACCGACGCAGGCAGATGAGCAGAAGAACAAAGAACATCACTTTTGGAGGGAGAATAGACTGCTTTGTTCACTAGCCAAGAGAACAAAGCCATCAACAATTTATCAACTATCATTCTTTAAATCTGATTTCTTAGATAGGGCGAGAGCGGCATAGTGCTCCGGTACCTTGAATCTTTTATTGTAATTTGTATACAACTCTTAACTTTGATTAAACAGCTGCTGTTAACTACCCTCTTCTCCTGATTCCTCCTGCTGCACCGCTGGACGTCAAACAAAGACCCTCGAGTCTTTGTTTAAAGTATTTTCCAGGGCGTTAAAGTTTTTGAATCACAACGCAGAGCAGAGGAGATTAGGTTCTGATACAGAACCTAACCATTTAGCTTGGGAAAATACTACATTTTGGTGCCTTGGCCCTTGAACAAGTGGCGGCCGTGGGAACAAGAATTTTTTTCTTCATCCATCGACCTCATCAGCGGACAACGAAGGCCGCATTTGCGTGGGCTTCGATCCTGTGAGAAAGGTGAGTGATGACGGAGAATTGGCTGCTCAGTTCGAACAAGGGGTGGGAAAAGTTAATGCCTCATATAGGAGTATATGAAGTAAAGTTAAAGCCTGAAGAAGCCTGAAGAAGTTGGAAACCTCATATTGTATTAAATATGTAGGCGTTGGGGGGAGCGCAACTAACTGATTTATGGGGTTGGTCGAGGCGTCGGATTCCGGCAGATGAAATGCTTACCTGATCATGAGGCTCGGTATATCTGATTTGTCATTCGACAGATGCGTATCCTGGGTTATGGGATCCCTAATACATTTCTCAGGAGACGGGCGCTATAATGTTGGTAATTTTTACGTGTCTGAACAGTGGGGGAGCCGTGTGTTTGCGCCGGGGAAGTGGGACAGGTCTAGTCGGGGTAACGTATACTCAAATCGGCACCCGGGCAAGATGTTTCACCGAGACGTGGATGCGGTGGCTCGAACGCTGTTTGGATTATGTAATCGGGTATAGTAGAAACGAAGGGCGATCGGTATAAATCAGGGATCTTGTTGTGCGATTACAGGCCTAACACGGGAAGATTAATATAAGCGGGGCTGGCTAGTGTTTACGAGGCTGTGACATAGTTACTATCGGCCGAATTAAATGGAGAATTATGATCGTTTTAGGACATATTCAATTGGATCAAGAGGGCAAGGGGGTTGTTGGCAAGGTGAGTTTGCGAATTAAAGAAACCCGAAAGCCTAAGGAGATCCTATTTGATACGTTAACACGCCGGCATATTAATTGATTACGTGCGCTGTAATAAGGGGCGAACGATGGTGCTTGAAAACATTTCGGTTGAAAGACTGACTTAGTACTGTGTGGCGATTCGATTACAAAGCTGTTGTAAACTTAAACATTCAGTATAGTGAAGTGTACGATGGCACTTGGTCTCGTTTTTAATAGTCGCGCGGAAGTTATTGAATAAAGTGAAACGGAATGTGAAAACTGCCGCGCGGACGTTCGAGGGACAATAGTATGTAAGTCTGAATGGATGTTTGTGTTTTTATTTGTGGTTAGGAGTGGCAGTATGATTGAATGTTTGGATGATGGCTATGGTTAGGTGTGATTGATGAAACGTATGAGTTTATTGTTGTATTATTATGTAATTTGAGTCACCGGATAGCCGTGGGGATATGTAATGGTATTACGCCGGTTTTTCGAGGGCCGTTGGAACGCAGCGGCGGTTAGCTACTGTGTTAGCCTGGGGGCGACCGGAGGATGCTGGTGACAAATCGACGTGGTTTCGAATGTGTAAAGTCGATCGATAGTGTCTTGGGATTACGGGGATGTGTTAGGCACTTTAAAATTTTCATATTCGACGCGGATAGAGTGGTTGTTTTGAAAGGAAATTCAGTCACTGGCCTCCTCCAATAATGTAACCTAAGTTCTTTTATTGAATGAAGCGGTGAGACACAAGTTGAGTCTGGAGTCAGATGCCTGCAAGGTTTTTATCTCAAAGTACACAGAGAACACAGGAAGGATAACTCTCAATCCGGACCACCTGCTTGAATACAACCGCAGAATGGCCCTTGACGACAGACAGCCACACACTTTTATACAGTAGTACATAGACCAACCTCTTTCCTGACTTGATGATTGATTATTGTCGCGTCATACCTTGAGGACAAAGGATTTTAGGCGGGACGCAGAGTAGAAGGAGGGGCTGTTTTCAATATTCCTCCGCTCTCCTTATCACCCCTCAACGGCATATAATTTGTGTGTGTGCATGTGTGTTGGTGTGTGTGTGTGAGTGTGTGTGTGTCGGTGTGTGTGTGCTAGAGTGAGGGACATGGTTTTGCATGTATAACTGACACTCTTGCAAAAGGGGAGGGGGTGTGTGTATGTCTCTCTGTGTGTATGTATGGATGTTTGTGTGGTGTGTGCTTGTGTGTGTGTGTGTGTGTGTGTGTGTGTGCTGGTGTGTGTGTGGGATTTTGCATGTTCTGATACATGATCTTGCATCTGTGTCCAGTGCTGTCCACGGGGCCCTGTGTCTACATAGAGACACAGAGACCAGTGTACAGCCTAAAGATATATAAGATACTGACATCAGATCAATTAATCAAAACTATCAATCCCCCTTTTGACATATAAATCCATATGTCAACACAACAATTCATTGTGCACCCAACAATATGACACAACCATCAATCATCAAGACATACACTAAGCATGGACCTGTCAAAAGGCCAAACCTCAACCGAAATCGAAGGTCAGGAACAAATACAGTACATTTCCGGACATATACCTACATATCGGATGACCACCAATACTGCCATCAATACACCAGACTTGCACTTAATCCAAGAGGGCGTGTATATCATATAAGCGTGAAGCTTAACTATACGGGGGCCCAGAGGAGAGAGAGAGAGTTGGGTGCGATCAAGAAGGGACAGAGAGATAACAGAGAGACTCTAGAGTAGGAGACAGTCAGGTGGGAGTCAAACATAGCACGAAGCGCATGGTATAGCAGAGGTTCTAGCACATCCTCCTCGCATGCTGGAGATCCCAGTCCGTTACATGTGACAAATAGATGGTCCAGAGGTCATCCAGTAGAGTCCAGTGTCGTCAGGGCCGTAGATGGGCAGGCCATAGATCAAAACCGTGAAATACTAATTACAATTACACAATATAACCCAGGAAACTAACACGAGGATACAGTCATCAAGATTCATTGTATCTTTATAGAGGAATGAAAACAAAAACAAAAATAACAATAAACTGACGTTGATTTAACATTAACCAGGACCTGTAAAATATGGAAATGATGCTTGACCGCTTTCGCACAATGTACATGCTTGAAATACTATTTAAGACAGTTCAGACAGTTCAGTCTTCTTTTGCACAATATCAATCATATTTCAAGACAGTCCAGTTTTAGTTCAGTCACATTTTGCATAATTCCAATCAATTTATACTTTCTCATCTATTATCCTAATATTCTCATTTCAATTAATTATCTCAATTCAGTAATTTATTCAGTTGTTGAGTCCAATTCAGTTCAATTTATTCAGTTGTTGAGTCCAATTCAGTTCAATTTATTCAGTTGTTGAGTCCACTATTCAGTTGTTGTGTGGAGTCCACACAGAGTCCACACACCCACCCTTGAGACTGTGAATCCCACAGTCTCAAACCGCAGGCCATCAGGCAGAGAGCGCCGAACGACACTCCATCCTCGTCAGTCAGCCATCACCCCCAGAGGACACTGCATCATACTGAATTCAGGCCGAAGTCCTGTTGCCGGCCCCTCCCCCTCAATCCGGCACCAGCCCTACATTTTCAGGCGACCATCGAGCGACAGCTCGTGACATCGTCCGGGTTTCATTTCCACCCCACCACCGGCAGAGGTATGGAGAGGAGAAGGGCCTCGGTACGGTTCTCAGCATGACCACAGCGTCCCCAAGGAAGCGGATGACAGCTGACCGTTCCCCATCGCGTCTATGGTCGCTCAGCCACTCCCCAACCCGACAGCCTGTGGAAGAAACAAAGCACACAGAACACCACACAACTTACTCAACAACCACAAGCAGATTACAATCCATCCAGACTTATTTTATGAGAAAACCCATTGATTGAAACACATAAAAAATGCGTAAAGAACCACTCAACTTTCAGATTCCCAGTTCCGGCACATCAGCGTCATACTCCGTCACCATCACCCAACTCACAAATGAAAAAGAGGACCACATCAGAGATACATAAAAAAAATGCAATGATTTTCAATGGTTGCAATCTCTATGCCGAAGGATCATTAGAAAATCAGACTAAAATTCACATAAACAAAATCAAAACAAAACACACATTGTCCCACATCAGAGTATACAATATTCTAATGAGTATACAATAAAAAGAAAAAAACAAGCAACAATATCTTGTCCCCATTCTCACAACCCTACCACGACCTCATAGAAACATGCAGTTGGTTCCCCCACATCCTCATCCCCGGATGCCATCATGTCAGCAGAGTCCGGTGGCTCAGACACGGGGGACCCCAGCTGGACAGGAAAGAGACGGGCTCGAGGAGGAGAGCCGTCCGGTGCATCCTCCAAGGGCTCCTCGTAGGCCGGTGCCTCGAGCACGGACCCTGCAGTCGCCTCGTGGGCATCCTCGCCATCCCCCCACAGGGCCCCCAACTCGCCCATACCATACATACCACCCTCTCCATCACCTACACACCCAGCATCCCCTCCATTCACCATCATCTGGTACCCAGCATCCCCTCCATTCACCATCATCTGGTACCCAGCATCCCCTCCATTCACCATCATCTGGTACTCTGGTACTTGCGCGAATTTTGTGTCAACAGCAGTCACAATCACTTTCTCACAGAGTTTCCTGATGCATGGAATACAACAGCATCCACATAGGACAAACAGTGCCACAGTCGTTATGAGGGTTACCATTACTGACGCTATCAACCCTTTCCACTGACCAAAATGTTTGCTCAACCATTCACTAAAGACATTTGTCACTCCAGAATCAGTCGCCATACTTGCAGACAGGGTCCTAAGCCCCTTCAGGGCTCTGGTTACAGACCCATCACTAGCTGTGTTGTTGGGGAGAAAAGTACAGCATTGGTCCCCAAATAGCGAGCACACGCCCCCTTTCTCGGCCAAGATCATATCTATAGCGATCCTATTTTGGTAGGCCATCAACGAAGTGGCTGATAATTGCTCAGACAGTCCCTCAATTGCATCACGAGTCATGTTCCCTAGCCTCTGTAGATTGAAATGAATATAATTGATTCGGTCAACATTCTTGTTAGGGGTGATCCAGACGAAGATTGACTCGAACCCTGAAGCAATCTCGTCAGCACGTGATTTTGTTAGTCGAGTCACATTTTCCCAACGCGTAACATCTATGGTGATATTGCACCACGTCTTGTCTATAGCACTCATCCTCTTCTCATCATTTGGTCGGATGTGATCGCGCCTATAGCACACATGATCACCCCGTATTGGATTGAACAAGGGGGGCCTTATGTTTTCGGGCGAGAGTGGGTAAGCCCCGTCCAGGTATCTACACCTTTTACTGGGGTTATCAGTCATCATGAGTTCAGTCATGCACCAGGTCTCATTAATTGAAAACATAGAGGGTACCGTTAGTAACGCCGGTCTCGCTCCTGCACATATTACACATTCCCTTCTGGTTGCAGCCGCCGCATTTTCAGTGAAGTCAATCCAATAATTCTTCTGGAAGAATCCAGTTTCCCTTGCAAATGCCCTCTCAATTGTATCAGAGTCCCCTTTTGCAGGTCCACCAACCAGGGAGTTGTCTAGGTTTCGAATTACAGGCCTGGGTGGTACGGACAAGGGAGGTACTTCAAGGAGGTCCTCAGTGATTATTAGGTGGAACAGAGCGCTCGGAAATCCATTGGAGATAGAGGTAAGCCAAAACGACCCCCAGTCGTCTTCACCGGGGTCTAAAAGGGTTAAATCCAGAGGATTGCAGTTAGCTTTGGTACAGTTCCCGGGTCTAGGTAGTTTGGTGAATACCAGTCTCTGTATCAAGTCTCTACCTCTGGACCTTCTCATGGTGGCGTCTATGGGTCGCGGTCCCTTCCTGGGATGTCGGGTGGCCCAGGCCGCCCTCTTGTAACTATCCCAGCAAGAATTAGTGTGGACCGGCTGGCCGTAGTAACTCAAGCATAATACGAACATCTCGTTCATCATCAGCTGTTGGTATGTAACAGGGTTATCGTTACACGTCAGGATCTCACATGCGTCAAATCTGTAGCTTGCCGTAGCTCCGGCATTGAATCTAAACCTAGCGGGGGGGGCGTGTCATCCTCCTAATTTCTTCCGACTCCCCTCTCTCATGGGATAACTTTGACACAGCAATAAACCTAGATGGATAAGGGCCCCCGGGCGTGTATCGCTCAGAAACGTCAAGAAATTGACCATGCAGTGGTAACCCTCTAATGGACGTGTCTCATCTCTCCCGGCTGTGCTCAACCCTTGGCACACAAGAGCTAACATTACCAGAGATATGTTCACGGATGGGTACACATTTAGGATCAGATTTTGGGTTTGGGATGTCGAGCGGGAATGCTACAGCATACCGTAAATCCAATGGTGGGCCTGTATCAGAGGGGATCGCAGTTGTATTTCCTGCTTGTGTGTTCCTATAATATCTATCTACCCCCCATACGAAGGGAGCAATAACCAAGGCGGTCATTGCGGCAATAATGAATATCATCTCGGTAGCTGAGCATCCCAACCCGGCAAGTGCCCTCTTACTCTTGGTAGCTGGACATCCCAACCTGGCGAGTGCCCCCTCACCCTTCAATTTGGTGTATTTGGACCCGGGCATTTTTGTCTCTAATCACTGGATACTTCGGCCAGGTCCCTCCGTACTGCGTTAAGATCCCGCTCGGTGGGGTCTCTTGACTTACAAATATGTGTCTTATGCAGCCAATTACTGAGACGTTCCTCCCTAAGCCAGACCTTAACACAATGGGTAGTTACTTCTGCTACCTTGAACGGACCTAGCCAGCGTGGGTCAGACCAATTGAATTTGTTCACTTTTCTCATCACCCAGTCCCCAACTTCCACTGGGCTGGTTTCCACTTCTCTGTCGTCCTTGGTCAGTATCTCGATCACCTGTTGAGATATTGTCATTACAGCGTTGGTCATGCCTTTTACGTAATCACTCAATTCGGAGTGTGCCAGCACCAATGGTGGAGTAGTACTGGGCGCGGTCTGAAACGGGCACGGCATGTTCCTACCAGTAAGCACCTCATGAGGACTCACATTGAGAGTCGCAGAGGTGCTGGATCTCATGGTGAAGAGGACTATGGGAAGGGCTTCCGGCCAAGCCAAACTGGTTGCTTTGCCAACCCTTCCTTGATAGTGCGGTTTGCCCTTTCTACCAGCCCCTGCGATGCGGGGTGGTACACAGCCCCGAATCGGTGTATTATACCGAAATGCTTCTCTACCTCCTGGAGGGCTTCATTAGAGAAGTGGGAACCATTATCGGACCGGATTGCTTCAACTAGCCCGAATCTGGGGATTAGTTCTCTGATTAGCCATTTAATCACTTCGGTTGCCTTCTCAGTCTTGGTGGGAATGGCCTCTACCCACCGGGAGAATGTGTCTACACACACTAACAGATACCTCTTCCCCTCCACCCGATGTTGCACTCCCATATCCGTAAAGTCTATGCAAATTTCTTTCCATGGTGCCGCCGGGGTGGGAAAACTACCGAGACCTGCTTTCAGTGCTGCCTTTGGGTTAAACTCACAGCATATCTCACATGATAACACAAAGTATTTACAAATATCCCTTAGGTGGGGGTGCCACCAGTGCTGGGAGATTAGGGTGTTAACCTTTGACCCTGCGCAGTGCCCTCTACTATGTGCTTCCTGACAGAGTAAGTTGAGTAGTCCAGCCGGAGCTACCACCTTCCCCTCATGGTTCCTATATATACCCTCCTGATCCCTGCTCGCTCCCTTCTCTAGCCATGCCTGCTTCTCCATGGGAGCCGCACCCTGCTGAAGTTCTCTGATTCGCTCACTCGTTAGTTCTCTCCCTTCTGGAGTGTCCTGTTTTCCCTTAGTTGGTTTCTGGACCAATTGCTTCAGTGGGGTCTCGGTATCCAGCAACTCGTTTAGCCTCCATATCAGCAGCGTTGTTCCCCTTTGTGATATATCCCTCCCCCTTTTGGTGTCCTTTGCATTTTAGTACAGCCACCTCAGCAGGTGCGGTCAATGCTTCATAGAGTTTAGTAAGCTGTGTCAGATGCTTAACAGGTTCCCCTGACGAGGTGACATACCCCTTCCTCCCCCAATGCGGCATGTCAACATGAATCGCATGTGTGGCATACGCAGAGTCGGTATGCAAGTTTACCCGTTTACCCTCAGCTGCTAAACATGCTTCTGTTATCCCCACTAGCTCAGCCAACTGGGCTGACGCGGTCTGGGGTATTATGCCCGATGTCACTGTGGAGTATTCCCCATCCATTCCCAGTTCTACCACGGCATAGGATGAGATAAGTGCACCAGTGGGGCCAAGATGACTGTGTCCGTCGCTAAACAGTGTCATGTCTGGTGAGTCGAGTGGGAGGTCAGACAGTGACTCATGCAGCTTCATCTCTCGTCGCGTTCGTTCAATACAGCAGTGGGTGTCTGCTCTACATTCATGATCCTGTTCAGTTTCCATTTGCTCAGCCATGTTAACCCTATCCGTGCTGAAGTGTACATGAGTCATCCCTAAAATGCGCTTTAGGTTTTCCGTCCTATGGCTTGATAGTGTAAACGCACTAGCGTCTAAATATGCCTTGACACCATGCCCCGTATGTACAATGGTCTGATTGTCCATTGTGATGTGTGATGTCTTTTGTAAAGCCCTACCTATGGCTGCAATGTTACGAGTGCATGATGGATGCCCCATCTCTATTTTATCTAGTCTAGTACTGTAATACATCAGCACCTGTCGCCCCTTCTCTGTTTTCTGGTACAGGACTGAGTTACAGATCCCGCCAGTTTCGGAGACATCTAGATGAAAAGGTTCGGAGTAGTCAGGTGTGTGGAGAGAGCATGCTTCGGACATGGCTGTTTTAATCTCTATGAAGGCCCTCTCGGCCTCTCCGGTCCAGATCAATGGGGCTTTATAGTCTTGATATCCTGCCTCCGTCATCATCTGTCTCATAGGAGTCACATAATCAGCAAAGTTTGCTATGAAGTTCTTACTATACGTCACTAGTCCTAGAAACTTCATCATTTCTCGTACCGTGGTTGGTTTTGAGTAGTGCAGTATGTCATGTCTAGTGCTATTAGTCATCTCAGCGCCGTCTTGGCTGATTACCTTCTGGAGGAATACAACCTGTGGGCGTCCTACTTGGAGTTTTTCTCGAGACACCTTGTATCCATAGTGGGCTAAGGAGGCTAACACAGCCTGTGTCGCCGTCATGATATCAGCAGAGGTTTCAGCCGAGATCAAAATGTCGTCCACGTATTGGTAAATGGTAACGCCCTCCGGCAACTTAATGCCTTGAAGGTGTGACTTCAATACATGATTGAAAATAGAAGGAGAGTCTATATATCCTTGGGGCAACCGGGAGTATGTGTATTGTTGCCCCTTGTAGGTAAATGCAAATAGTTCTTGACTCTCATCATCTATGGGGATACTGAAGAAGGCATTAGCAAGGTCAATACAGGTGAACCATATCTGTTCAGGTCTTTTTGCATTCAATATGGTGTATGGGTTTGGTGTATCATACTTAGTGGTCTCGACCACCTTATTGATTGGCCTGAGGTCCTGGATCATTCTATAATCCTTTTTGCCTGGTTTGGGAACTGGATTTATAGCGGTGTTCCAGCGAGACCGGGTGGGGTGTATTACACCTCCAGATACTAGTCCCTTAATAGTATCTTTTATCCCGTCCTGCTGGGCTTCACTGAGCTTGTACTGAGCCCGAAATATGGGTGTGGTTCCTGGCTTAGTTTTAATCGAGATTGGATCTATCTTTAGCCGTCCAACATCCATCGGTCCCTGGGACCACAGTGATTGAGGTAGCGAATCTATCAGTGCATCAGTGTCGGGGTGGTCTGTGTTTTCGCGTCCATGTGTTCTTGGTAAACGTTGCTTCTGGCATTCTACCGTGACCTCTGATTCGTGGTTTATTCGGTATGATTTAGTTCCTGGAGAGTACCAGAGTAAGTCATGCTGCGTCTTTTCCCAATCAGTAGCCTGCATGCATGCCTTAATCATGGGGCCTAGGTTTTTCGCTTCACCCCCTCTAGTAACCCCTAGGGTAAGGTGCGGACTAGAGGAGGTTCCTAGGTTATAATACTCAGCCTGTTGTGGGGTCAGTATCACCCCAGCCGCATGCCTGCTTCACCTACGTAGATATGTTCTATCCGGAGTCTAGGTTTTGCGTCATCTTGACCCTTTCCCCATCCCTCCCACAGGGCATCATAATTCTCATCCTCCGCTAATGAGTAGAAGAACGTACAGTGCGGAGGGTCATTTGGGGCTTTTTGTAAGTACTGGGAAGAGATCCAGGGTTGCCATGTTCGGTTTGCGTCGTGGAGCTTGCTGCTGTTAAAATCCACGCACACTCCCCACCATACCTCAGCCATTGTGTCAGGGTGGGGCTGGCCAAACCGTGGCTGCTGGACCATTTGGTGCTTCATCACCTGCCATGGCGTGGCACATGTTAATGAACTCCCATCGGGGAATAATATGTCCATGCTAAGGGGGTGACACATTATCTCAATATTAAGAGAGCCCAGTATGTCTCTGCCTATCAAATTAAGTGGGCAGCTCTTAGCTAATAGAAATTAATGTTTAAATCTCTGTGTTCCCCAAACACAGTCGGTTGTCTCAGACAACGGCCACATTTCGGTGTTTCCCGAGAACCCAGTTACAGGGACGGCATCCTTTGAGTGTGGCAAGTGTGTGTTAAGTGTAGAATACCGTGCTCCTGTGTCCACCATAAATAAATGATCACGGCCGTTTATGGTTAACTTGACCATGGGTTCCATGAATAATTTATCTATGCTGGACAAATCGCCTGTGTATGGGTCTGGGCCTCCCTATTGGTTCTGGAACATTTGGTGTGGCCCACCACGGGGCATTTGATTTGGGCCGGGCGCATGGTGGGGCGGGGGCATCAGGGCCCTGGCACCCCTCCCCCTTTTCCCTGAGTTGTCATATCTCTCATGGTACCTGTCAAACTGCGCCAGTTCTCTCCGTTGCATACATTCGCGGGACCAATGACCAGGCATTCCACATGAAAAACAGGTTCCTGTCCCGGGCACTGGGGCGTCTCGCATCGGGGGGTAACCCCATGGTCCGCCGCCCCGCCCCCTTCCATACCCCCTCCCATACCCCCTCCCCCCCTGAGTTTGGAACCTCTCGTTTCCACCCCTATCCCATTCGTCGTCCATGTTGGACATCTGGTACTCCGCTGGTGGGGGACACTGGAGGTATTGTGGGGTGTGAGGGGATTGACAGTATGGTTCCTGAAGAATTACTTGTGGCATCTGTTTATATGACTTGGCGCTATTCATTTTGTCTCTCATTTCCTTTGCCTGTCCCTTCAGAATATGCGACTGGAGATTAGCCAGTTCCTTTTCAGATTCTGCTCTCTCCTCCAATTCCACATCTATGTAATGGACTAGATGGGAGGACCAGAGTTCATGAGAGAACTCATTTATGCCAATAATACCTCTGAGCTTTGCTTGAACGTTCTTGTTCATGGACCCCTCAACTGCACCGCGAAACAGTTTATCCATGGTTGGGGTAGTGTAATCCCCGGTGCTATCTAACCACGTTTCTCTGACCCTGAGTATGTATTCCGTCCCGGTTTCATCAGGTTTCACTGGTAGGTTGTTCAATTCACACACATTCTGTTTTGTGGGGTATTTCTTCCTAAGTGCCGGCCATAATAGGTCAATCAGGTCACTTAGGGGGGTGTCATCTGGATCCCCCCTTGTATGTGCCTCAATTTCTACCCCCTCTAAGGCAGACCGAGAGGCACACGCAGCGAACACTTTACGAAAATCCCCCATGGCCGGTTCATGCCCCACACATGTGTCTAAATATGCCTTGATAAACATGGTTGCACCCTTATTGATGTCCGGCATACCCTCCTTCATGAGTGTTACGTCTCGGAGTGCCATTGGCGAGAATGTCGTGGTGACCCTACCAGTACCGGACGATTTGCTATGTGTGAGGGGCATCATAAAGGCTCTATCGGGTCCCACCAGATTGTACACATTACTACCATACCTAGTCGGTGGGGCCCGAGTCCTATCTACCCGTTCCAGGTCCCTCCGTGTTGCTGGCGTGGAGGTCAATGGGGGTGACTGTTGGGGGTGACTCCCCACCCAGTCTTGTACCCCCTGGGTTTGTCCATTCTGAGGTGTGCCCGTAACCAGTACCGATTGTAGCTGAGTTAGAAGGCTCTGCACCTTGGCTAATCCTATGCTACTTACGTCACTTGAGCTGGCACCTAAGCTGGCTCCTGGTGCCGAGGTCTGGTTATCTACACACCCCACGGGCCCCCTGGTCGATTCTCTGATACTTGCGCCACTTGGGCTGGCGCCTGAACTGGTTCCTAGTGCCGAGTTCTGGGTGTCTATCCTATACCCCGATCCTATGACACTTGCGCCACTTGAGCTGGCACCTGAGTTTGTTCCTTGTGCCGAGGTCTGGGTGCCTACCACATACCCCACAGGCCCAGCTTGGTTTGTTCCTGCGTATGGACTGGGCGTGAGACTACTACTATGTTCCGCCATTTCTGCCAGGTATCGTAGGGTATCGTCCTCCCTAACACTATTGCCACCGGATGGTCCGGTATCCAATAGCCCTGCTCTGATCACAACTAAAGGCCCCATAAATGCTGGTTCAGGTGTTGTCAGGGGCATTTGGAATTTGTTTAATGTCACCTGTGCATCTGCATATGGTGGTGGTTGACTAGAGAATGGATTGGTCGTGCTAAACACAGGAGCTGTTGGAGTGAATGGGGGAACAGCCTCAGCCGCTATGAGGTTATCAATCACTCTCTCTGCTGCTCTTTCTTCCATCTGCATAGTCAGTTTAACCTCTCCCAAAAAACAGGAGCAGTCAGCTAGGAATGACTCGGCCTCGGCTAGCTCCTGCTTAGCTTTAGATTTTGCTTTGAAAACGTAGGTTTTCGTCCCTTGCAAAACAGCGTTCGCATTAGCTACTCTTGTGGCTGCTTGGCCTGCACATGTGCCAAGCTTCCCTTTTACCGGCACCTTCTCCATCCATTGTCCAAACACTCCGACCTTTTGGACCCGTTCCGCCCATTTTACAAATCTTGTACTGGCTTTGTCTCTTTCTTTGTCAGCCACTTTACCCAGCCAACGTGAATGTGTATCTACTAATACTTGTCCGACGCTACCCGGCTCACACGACCTCCACTTTTGTATAATTCGTTCCGTCATTTTATTACAACCTTTATGATAAGTTTGCGGAGAGAGTGAGAAAATTAAAGAGGAAGGGGGGGGAGAGAGACAAGAGAGCGAGGGATAGATGGAGAGAGAGATGGAAAGAGAGAGTGGGGATAGAGAACGAGAGGGCAAAAGAGCGAGAAAGAGTTTAGTGAGAGTAAATGTGTGAGAGAGAGGAAGAGTAAGAGAGAAAAACAGAGAGAGTTAGAGAGAGAGAGAAAGAGAAAAAGACAGAGAGAGAGGGAAAGAGCTAGTGTGAGAAAAATGGGAGAGTCAGAGAGAGAGCGTGTGAGGAAAAGTGTCAATCCGGGGTGCGTGAGCGAAAGAGAGAGAGAGAGAGAGAGTGGGGAGAGAGAGAAGGAACGAGAGAGAGAGTGAGAAAGAGAAGGAGAGAGAGAGAGAAAACGAGAGAGAGAGAGAGAGAAAGGGAGCGAGAGAGAGAGAGAGAGGGAGGGAGAGAGCGTGCGAGTGGGGGAGAAGACAAGACACTCTGAATGGGTCCTGTGAGAGCGGGAGAAGAGAGAGAGAGACAGAGAGAGAGAGAGAGAGAGTGGGGATTCACCCAGAACGTGCTGGCTCGAGTTCAGCACCACCACGGAGGGAACAGCTCCTACTGCCGTGTTGTTGTAGTTTTTCGAGGAGGGAGTAGAATTCGGCAGAACACCGGCAGGACCGAGCGCGCGTCGCTCCAATAAAATGTTGTATCAATGTGAAGTGTCTTTAGCAATGCAGAGTGCAGACCCATGTGAATTTACGTGTGGTCCCGCAACGTTTACAGCAAGCGGCACCAGCGAAATAATAATGATAATAATGGTGATGATTATGTTGAAATAAAAATGGGGACCCTGAGGTGTGAATTAGTGTGAGAGGGAGAGAGGGAGAGAAGAGAGAGAGACAGAGAGAGAGATAAGTCTACGGAGGGAGTGGGAATGAAAGGAGAGGAGGGGGAAGAGAGACAAGAGAGCGAGGGATAATATAGATAGAGAGAAAGATGGAGAGAGAGTGAGATAGAGAGAGAGAGAAAAAAGAGAGAGAAAGAGTTTAGTGAGAGTAAGTGTGAGAGCGAGGAAGAGTAAGAGAGAAAAACAGAGAGAGAGTATGGTAGGTAGTATGAGTTAGACAAGAGATCAAGGGATAGATAGAGAGAAAGATGGAGAGAGAGTGAGATAGAGAGAGAGAGAAAAAAAAGAGAGAGAAAGAGTTTATTGAGAGTAACTGTGAGAGAGAGAGGAAGAGTAAGAGAGAAAGAAGGATGAGCTAATATGAGTAATGTGAGAGGATGAGGGAGTTTGATCAGAGAAGCCAACGAGCGCCTGTGCCCTGCTACCTAAGTATTGGATTTCACTTCTCAGGTCAAAGGTCAATCCTGGCTGCTTTAAACAAGGAGGGAGAGAGGGTTTGATAGTGAGAGAGTGAGAGAGAGAGAGAAAAAAGAGAGAAATAGAGAAAGACAGAGAGTGAGAGACCGAGCTAGTGTTAGCAAATGTGAGAGAGAGAGAGAGAGAGAAAGAGAGAAAGACAGTGAGAGAGAACGAGCTAGTTATGAGCACGTGTGAGAGTGAGAGAGAAAAAGAGAGAGAGAGAGAAAAAATGTAAGAGAGAGAGTGTCAAGGGGTGTTTGGGTGATAGAGCCCAAAATATAGAGAGACGATTCTGACTCGAAGTCAAACGCCTTCCAAAGGGGCCTGTCTTCCTTTCACCTAAATCTCGAGTATCACTTCTCAGGTCAAAGGTCAATCCTGCGCCCGTAACCAGCAACCACAAGCTCGTTTAGCTCTCACGCGCTAATCATCCGCAGATTATTACAATCTTTGAGATGTGAGCTCAGGTAGCCGGCAGTCACGCACATCGACACATTAATCCAAATGAGTTCCACCTCGAGATTTTTTTATGACACAGAAAACAGGACAGCCTCAGAGACGTTCTAAACCTCAAGATCCAAACAATCCCGCTAGACTGTAGGCTTCCTTGTGCGTGTCTATGGGTGCTCAAATAATGTGTGTGTATTTAGATGCGCTGGGGTACAGAAAGAGAGAGAGAGAGAGAGAGAAGGAGGAAGCCAGAGAGTGTGGGGAAGAGAGAGTTATAGAGAGAGGCAGAGGGGGGGGAGAAAGTAGGAGGAGGAGGAGACGGAGAAAAAAAAACAAGATAGTGTGGGGAAGAGAGTTATAGAGAGAGGCAGAGGGGGGGAGAAAGTCACCCTAACCACACAGATTAACACAAACTCCAATCGCTTGACCCAGTGAACTAGTACAACGTAGTTATCCAACCTATTTAAGTAACGTGTCCCTCCACTTTGGGGGTCCGTTCAACTATGCTAAAGATGTTTTCTTCACTTGCTCCAGCTAAACCTGGGATTCAATACAAATGCCTATTCACTATCCCCTAATATCCCAACCCCGTCCGTGGATATTAATCTCAAAAGCCTGTATGTCGTTCAAATCTTTGCTGTAATAACGAGCCAATCTTCTACCCTCTAGGGGCGGGCTCTGTTGAAGAATACAGCACCGATTCGTCTTACATCCAAGCTTTTCTGTTAAGATTCAATAACATGCCACCCAAATACATATATAGACTCTCCTTGAGCCTTTTTCCTCCACATTCACACACAATTGAAATGTATGAGGGAGAAAAGACAAACAAAACCAGCACAATCAATTTATAGCAATCAGTCGACTCACTTTCTTAATAGGTCACTTAGCTTTAACATTCATACAGAATAGATTTATAGGCCTTTAACCTCTCAGGACTTTAACCTCCGGTGGGACTTTAACCCGGGGACTCTAACCCCCTTTTATGACTTTAACCTCTCAGGACTTTAACCTCTGGTGGGGCCTTTAACCCTATTTGGCAGACCTTAGGGCCTCACAGATGTCAGCAGACGCAGGTACCTTTTCCTATCGAAATGACAAAACAATTCTAAATTTGGAATTTTGCCAATTTGCAGAAAATTTATTTTAAATTTTGCCTACCGTTTTGTCATTTGAAGAAAAAAACACCGGCATCCGTTTCGACCTGGGCGGCTGTCCTTCAGCCGTCACACCTTGTCAGTCTCTCCAGGACGATTTGCAGAGAGGAGAGAAGAAAAGTACAGATTATAGATCCATCATTCCTGTGCCCTCACATATACCAGTATTCCTCCTCATTATAATGACAAATCATAAATTTAGAGTTTTCAATTTGCAGAAATTCAATTAAATAGGTTGTCTGCTCACCTTTTCAATTTTTTAGCGCTTGTTTTGTCACTGACGACGAGACACCTTGTCTGGGACTCCAGACGGCAACTGGTTCACCGCGATCAATCCAATACCGGACGAGCCCCCATTTGAAAGGAAATTCTCTCACTGGCCTCCTTCAATAATGTAACCTAAGTTCTTTTAGTTGAATGAAGCTGTGAGACACAAGTTGAGTCTGGAGTCAGATGCCTGCAAGGTTTTTTTATCTCAAAGTACACAGAGAACACAGGAAGGATAATTCTCAATCCGGACCACCTGCTTGAATACAACCGCAGAATGGCCCTTGACGACAGACAGCCACACACTTTTATACAGTAGTACATAGACCAACCTCTTTCCTGACTTGATGATTGATTATTGTCACGTCATACCTTGAGGACAAAGGATTTTAGGCGGGATGCAGAGTAGAAGGAGGGGCTGTTTTCAATATTCCTCCGCTCTCCTTATCACCCCTCAACGGCATATAATTTGTGTGTGTGCATGTGTGTTGGTGTGTGTGTGTGAGTGTGTGTGTGTCTCTGTGTGTGTGTGCTAGAGTGAGGGACATGGTTTTGCATGTATAACTGACACTCTTGCAAAAGGGGAGGGGGTGTGTGTATGTCTCTCTGTGTGTATGTATGGATGTTTGTGTGGTGTGTGCTTGTGTGTGTGTGTGTGTGTGTGTGTGTGCTGGTGTGTGTGTGGGATTTTGCATGTTCTGATACATGATCTTGCATCTGTGTCCAGTGCTGTCCACGGGGCCCTGTGTCTACATAGAGACACAGAGACCAGTGTACAGCCTAAAGATATATAAGATACTGACATCAGATCAATGAATCAAAACTATCAGTTTAATGTTTTAGGAGATTGGGATGTAATGAAAGGTGGTCCCGGAAGTCGTCCTGAGCACACCGGAAGTGAAGGCGGCGGGGTCAAGCTAGTTTTTGTGAGGGCCGCTATGATGTTATGTTTTTATTTTTTTGATTAAGTCACTACACTGGCGTTTTGAGAAGATTAGGGTTCTGTTGTGGGGAATGTGGTGTTGTGTTAACATTGCGAGGTGTCGGCCCGCGCGGCGAAACGGGTAAATGGGTCGTTGGGGAACGTTTTTATGGTATCGTGGGAGAAGCTAAGCTAATGCTAACTAGCCGCGCTAACGGCTGAAGCGATCGCCGGTTGTGACATCATAAGGGTGCGCGGACTGGCGACCTGCGTGCGCTGGGTTGAAGCTAACGAAGCTGATATGCTAAGCTAACTGTGCTGACGACATAGCATGACGAGGCTCTCGGGATGTCTCGCGATGAGGCGGCCATCTTGGTAGGGGCGCCGGGCGTCCATTGTTGAGGGGAAGGTGGAGTTTATTTAGGAATACGGTAGGGGGCAGCAGAGGACATGGTGAGTTTCCTTTTGAAACTATTTTTGGGTTCTGCACACAGAACGGTTTCATTTGGAGGTTAGTGTAATAATGAGGTTAGATTGGATCGTTATGCTTTAATCTGGTAGTGGAATGTGGGGCCCTGGCCCCCCCCCTCCCCCTCGTCCATTCCCTTTCCCCCCTCTCCCCCTCTCTCTCTCTCTCTCTCCCTCTCTCTTGCTCCCTCTCTCTCCTTCCCTCTCTCACCCCCCCCGACTCTCTCTCTCTCACCCCCCCCCCCCCCCTGTTCTCTCGTTCCCTCTCTCTCTCACCCCCCCTCCCTCTCTCTCCCTCCCTCTCTCGCCCCCCCTCTCTCTCCTTCTCTCTCTCACCCCCCCCCCTTCTCTCTCGTTCCCTCTCTCTCTCACCCCCCCCTCCCTCTCTCTCCCTCCCTCTCTCGCCCCCCCCATCTCTCTCCCTCTCTCGCCCCCCCCTCTCTCTCCCTCTCTCACCCCCCTCTCTCTCTCTCTCTCTCTCACCCCCCCCCCCCTCTCTCTCTCTCCCGCTCTCTCGTTCCCTCCCAATACCCCCTTCCCCTCTCGCTCCCTCCCTCCCCCTCTCTCCCCGCATGGTTATGGGCACAGGCTATATTGTGATGTGGTGTTATATGAACGAGGAATCTCGTTCCTACACCGCCTCTCTTCCATTCTCTCTTCCCCCCTCGGCCCCCCCAAAACGCTCTCTCTTTCTCTCCTAGTTTGGACCTGTATATTGTTTATTGTTTTCTTTATGGGTTTCAAACACGGTGTATTGCGTTGATTTATTGTTTATTGCTGTTTGCTGTGGGATTCAATGGCAGTTGGTTGAATTTGGGACTTGTTTGAGGCCTTGTTGTTGTTCAATATTCAGTTTTGTTGTTATTTTTAGGGTATTTCTAGTGCTGGTAGTGGTATTGGCTGGCGGGGGTGGGCTCGTTGTCTGCCACCGCGCATTGGCGGGGATGCGCTATGCGTGCACTCGTCAAGAGCTCGCTGCCACACTACGCGCATTGGGTTATGTTGTGTGTGGATATTTGGGTGAAGGTGGTTACGGTGGTTGATTGGTGTCGGAGGTGCTGTGTGTGAGTGGCAGTGGTTGAGAGTGATATGTACTTTGGATATCCTTGAGTAGGGAGCCCGGGGTGTCGCGCTCCAGAATTGCAAACTGGAGGGGGACACCGTGGGCTACATGTTAGGTTGACCAGTGAGATGTCATTGGTCTGCAGAGATTTCAATGTGGGGGTAGTGTCGGCGCCTGTGGTTTATTAAACAGGTTGTATATGACACTGTTCCGAATGCACGGGACTTCAGTGACATAAGGCACTGAAAATTGATTTCTATTCTCGTGAGAAGTGGGTTTAACACCTAAGTGGTTAGGTGTTACGGGGGAATGTAGTATTTGTGTGCAAAATTGGGTGTGAATTAGGTGTATTACTGGTATGTAAAATGTAATATGAGCGGAATACATTTTTAGGCTTTCACGGATAGAAATAAATAAAGTTACACAGAAGGAAAGATTAGGATTAAATATACACATAGTCATTTGCAAAGAACAATAAGAGTTAAAGTGCTTTTATTCACCTGAATTATAAGAGTTAAAGTGAGTTTATTCACCTAAATTACCATGTCCAGTACAAATGTTTAGAAATGATAGGCTGTAAATAACAAATTTCTGATTGACCAACAGAAGGTAAAAGACTGATGCAATATAGGGTTCCCCGGAGTTGTGTGAAGAAGGAACATGACAACGGGATTGGGAGATCCAGTTTTCCGATGAAGACAACTGAAAAACGATTAAGGCCGTGTCGTTGATAATTCAAACGAAAATTGCACAAATGCTCTCAAGTGATTTTAGTATAGGAGATGCCCGACATTCCATGCTTAAAGATAAATGATGGATTGTGAACGGGAAATGCCACTGATAATTAAGTGTATGCTTTTTCTTCTCTCTTCACAGCTGCTCCAGGACGGACAGGCCAGTGCTGACAATCTCGAACTCCAGACAGGGAAATCAAAGGGGCTGTTGAAAGTCGTGGTATAGTATCACACAGCGAGTTATCAATTCCTGTTTGCACCAATATATCAGTGTGAGTGAAATTAACTCAAGTTTGTAAAGATAGTTAGAATACAGAGACACTTGCTTTCCAAATGGTGATATTACGAGTGGTTGAAAGAGGGTGAGAATGGAAAATACACAGATAGGAGCAACTGGAGGGTTAGATGCACTAACCATAGAAAGGGTAGACAATCTGTCTATTTCAACGACTGGGAACGTCACAATAAAAGGGACGAAACAATGGCCAAAGATATTCAGGCCATTACAGAACCTTGTATTTAAATGTAAGAAAGGAGGCCGGTATAGAATGCGTACCCAAATCAAGAAGCAGGAAAAGAGATTACGAAAGGTGATGAAAAGAAATAATGCCGGTAGTGGGGTAATGCCGATAACCTCTGCAGACATTACATTGACCGAATTGAACAGTGACGTTAACCTGATTGACTTGAATGTGACCAATTCCTCTCCTGAGTCCAGTGTGACGGAGGGACTGGAAATAATGTCTTTAACTCCGCCACAGGGAGTCGTTGTTGCGAGCGACCCAGAGACAACTGTATTACAGCCGATACATGCTGAGGTGTCCATTGCAGGTGACTGCCAGTTAACCAAGAGACAAAGGAAGCAACTGAGGAGAGCGATGTTGTTACAGCAGTCCCAGGGAGTTGACGCCGGCCGTACGGCGGGAATAGAGACTGACAACAGGTATGGGGTAATACATGAACAGTTTCTACAGCCCACCTGTGTCCCGTGCCTAGATATCCCCCACCTCCACCATCGGTACCCGACTGAGAGAAGTGGCCCGCTGACTAGGAGCCAGGCAGCAAGGGCTAAGGTGGAGGAAGAGCGGGGGACGTGCCTCCCTCAAGAACAACAACAAGGGCCAGTGGGAAAACCTGGGCAGTCACGGGGACGAGGTGGAAACAAAAGAGGGAGTGCGAAGAGATCCAGAGCACAGTCAATTGTGTGTTGGAGGTGCGGGAATCTCGGACACATTTCTCTGGAATGTGAGTGGGGCTATCTATCCACGACAGGAGGCCCTCGATGGGAGAACAGAGGAAGTGGGCGTGGGCAAAACCAGGGTCAGTATCGAGAACAATGCCCACAGCCAGCAAGCTCCCCCTGTCCAGGACCCCCTCAGCACCAGAGCCAAGATGAGAGGCGGGACCCAGCGATGGGAAGTCAGACCGCCAGCGCTGAGATGGGGGAAGGGGCGTCGTCCTATAGACAACAGAGAGCGTTTATAGCAGCTATTGAGATCATACTTCGGGCGTCGGAATTAGCCGCACACGAGACTCAGAGACTGGAACAGGAACTGGTGAGAAAGACTGCACTACTAGATGGTACAGCTAATGAGATCATGTTTCGGGCATCGGTGTTAGGCCACCGCGACCGAGCAATGCCGTGTGCTCCGTCGTCTGGACAGGTAGCGGGCTCCTCCCAACAGCAGGCTCAAAGAACTGTGACTGAACCAAATAGGTACGTGGCTTTCTCCCCAGGACAGGCTCAAGGGAACCATGGCGGACAGCAAGGACATGCTCTGGGCCCGATGACCCCAGGGCCATCCGATCACAGGCGGGCGACCCACCGGGTCCCACAACCCAGGGGACACGGACAGGTTTGCTGGATCTGTGGACTGAAAGGTCATTTTCAAAGGTCATGTCTGCAGAGGCCACCGGCAGAATAAAAATATATGCAACTGATTAGGGTGAAGATGGAATAGATTGAATAAAAAATATATGCTCCTGATTAGATTAGAATAAAAATAGAATACAAAATAAATAGAGGGGTTAGGTGATTAGATTATGAATGGAAGTTACTAAAAATGGAGTGTGTGATTAACTGACAAATGCATGAACTAATCAGACTAACAAGAACATCAAATTATGTTAAACAGTTAATATTAGGTATTCAATATTAGACAGTGTGATGATGTGACACTGCGGAAGCTAGTGGTCGGTAAATTATCCATGCTTGGTCAATATTCAGATTGGTCAAAGGGTGGACTGCATGATTAAGAAATTAAAAAGACCCATAGTTGTTTCTAGTTTTTTATGGTATTGATAGACGGATATTAACAGTTATGAGTAATAGGTATAGGTGTTTATTTTTATTTTCTGTAGAAATTCTCTTTTCTAGTGTGTTACGAGCAATTCCTGACTTAGGCCGGGAGCGTTCATTTTGTTTATTCATTTGATTTTCCCTTTTTTGTTTCTTAGTTAATACGGGGGTGCATAAGCCTCTAGATAATAGGTAAATTTTGTTTCTAAAAATGAGTTGAAAAGAAAAAAGAAAAGCTCACAAGTTTGGTTTATTTTTTTAATTTTTTTCATTTATTGTTTTGAGGTATGGTTTTTCTTTGTTTGTTTTTTGTTTCTTTTCTTTCTATATATTTTTCTTAGGGTACCTGACAAGCTGGGAGTGATCTCGACACATCAGGACGGGGTAGTATATGTCTATAAAATGGACTGGGAACAAAGTGAATGGACATGAGCTGGTTCATGGATTTTTGTTCTCCGCCCATAAAAAATCCGGTTCTGGGAGCTGGGGGTGTGTCGTGATTGGTGAAAGTGTTGGGAAGCATGATTCTCTGTACATTGATAAGCTCAATAGGTTTTGGTCGCTATTGGCAAAATTAGTCTTTGTGTAGGGTGTGAACATGTTCAATTGATAATTGGCTTGTGGGGGATGCTGTTGGCTTGGTGAAGGCTGGCGGAGCATGTGGAAGATGTGTGTTTAAGGCGGACTGTGATTTGTTGCCATACACCTAGGATTACTGGGAGAGTGGGCGTGTCAGTTCTGACTGTCCAGGCCGGGAAGCAGCTGTCCAGGGACGAAGGTAACGATGTTTGAATGTCATTCCACATCGAAGGGTGGTGGGTTATACTGTTTTGACAGCATAATATAAGGAGAGCCATGTGAATTTTTCTGAATTTTGAATATTAACGATCAAGAAGCCATAAAATATATAGAAAAATGATTTGGAATAGAAAGTTGTCAGAACTCAGACCAGTAAAGAGAGTCTGAGGGAGGAAAAGTATGGATTCACAATCAATTGTTGTGGTAGAAGTAACCTGCACTGTCCCGAAGCGATATATATTCACTGCAGGATACAAATGGGAGATTGGGGAACCGACATGCATCCGAGTGTGGTACAAAGCAGATCCAAGGATTCCATCGGTACTGGGGAACCAGACACTGGCTAGTGTCTACCCAGAGGTCCATGGGGAATCACAACACTGCAGGCCACCGAGAGATCCAGGAGAAGCCTAACTCTCAAGCGTGGAGAGTTTCGGCCAACGCAGTGACCCGGTCTTGAGGCTTCAGAGGGGAACGAGAGGAGTCAAACGACAGGCAACCTACGAGGAGACAGGCTGCTAGGTCTCAGCAACAACTCCGGCTGTCAACAGACGGGCTGCAAGGCCTTAGCAATTGACCAGGGGGTCAACAAGCGAAAGGGTGGAGCTGCTATCGCCCCTATCAACGACCAGGCGGAAGGGGGGGAGAAGCAAACCTCTTCCACTAATCCGAGGGTCAACGGGGGTTGAGCAGCCAGCGACAGGCCGTGAAGCACCACAGGAGGTCATTTGCATATAGTGGCAGCTGAAGTAACAATAGATAGAGGTTGTTAAACGGGTTCGGTGGCTGATCAGGAACTGTTTGAACAAGATAACCTACTTCCCCTTAGGGGGTTGTAGAACAAAGGTTCGCCACCTGAGTTTGTCAGGGTGGGGGACAGGAAGGATTTCAGATAAGCCCTAGTTAAACACAGGTGTCTCCTAGTAAGAAATATGTAAGGAACATATGTGGCCACCTGGTTTGCTAATACTAAGTACATCTTCAAATGTCTGGTAACACACTTAGATTAGTTTGATATGAAGTACAATTAGGCCTGTTTACATTGTGGTAATAATTCTGAAGTCATACTAAACTGTATAAAAGCATATGATTAATGAAACTGTATAGAAGATATTGATGTAAGCTAAAAGAATGATTAGACCTGGTAGCAATTCATTGAAAGTCAGCGGACTTTGTGGTAAAGAAGATTAGTTTCACTTAAGTATAATGTGTTTAAGTATGATATATCTGTGTTTATGTAATCAATATATCTTGGGGTTCATCAACCAAAGTATTAAATATACAGTGAAACTATTCTCTGGGCTTAAACAAAGGAAGGTTCAGTTGGCTGTGTAAGGACAGCCCCTGTTTCAAATCCAAACGTAGCTGGCCTGGGATTGGATGAAAGGATTTGATGATGTCATTTTTGATGACATCACGCAGAAGGCTCTAGGTTGGGATATAAGCTTGGGTGGGGTGACTGTGAAAGAGACTCTGAAACCAAATCACCGACCAGGAGACACACCCAAGATCTACACACCGATGCGGGCAGAGGAGCAGAAGAACAAAGAACATCACTTTTGGAGGGAGAATAGACTGCTTTGTTCACTAGCCAAGAGAACAAAGCCATCAACAATTGATCAACTATCATTCTTTAATCTGATTTCTTAGATAGGGCGAGAGCGGCATAGTGCTCCTGTACCTTGAATCTTTTATAGCATTCTTTATTGTAATTTGTATACACTCTTAACTTTGATTAAACAGATGTTGTTATATACCCTTCTCCTTCCTATTCCTCCTGCTGCACCGCTGAGCGTCATAACAAGGACCCTCAAGTCTTTGTTTAAAGTATTTTCCAGGGCTTTAAAGTTTTTGAATCACAACGCAGAGCAGATTAGACTAGGTTCTGATACAGAACCTAACCATTTAGCTTGGGAAAATACTACATCTGTACTGTATGTGGCACCAAGACAAATCCCAATCAACCCTGGTTGAAATGGCAATAACGTTTTCTATTCTATTCTATTCTTATTCACACAGAGCCCCAGAGTGACCATAGAGATAACTAAATACTATGGTACCACTTTGATATGGTTCACATTCACAACAACGAATGTATCAATGATTCAGTCACTATCATTGCATCTCAATTGATAAATACTGCTGGTTAGTTGACTAGATTAGGATATCACCATGTGTTCACTACAGTATAACCTTATTAACAGCTAATTGGCTTCATGGGGTACACAGTACATTAGGTACGTCTACACAAAATATAGGACTATAACTTGTAGGTCGGAAATGATGGAATAGATTTACCAACGAAAAAGGTGTTTAGTCTGCTCATACCGCATGGGGCAGCATGAATTCCTTGGCTCTGCTAATGTATAACGTGTACGTAGCTTCCATTCAAATGGACGAGAACAAACGTGAACTTTCAACTTTAAAGTATCACTCGCGTGAGACTCCCTCTACATACTCTGGCAATACCTGGCCAGGGAACTCCTGGGTCCTAGTGTCCCCCAAATTACATTATATGTTATGTGTGCACATGTATATATGTTAATACAATTGGATTTATCTATAGTCCTAATTCTTTGATGTCACAAAGACCCCGTTCTAGCACTGCCACGCTTTAAAAGATAGGAGTGCGTCACCTTGTTTGTAGAGCTATATTCTATATTATAGCTATGGATACAATACTATGGCCCATTTGACATCACCTATCTATCGTTCAATATGTGAAAAAGAATAAATGTTTTCATCCATACGTTCCCGTGTTATACCGTGGTGAATATAAGTATGGTTATAGCGTGGTCTGGGGTAATTCCCAAAGGGCTGAGTAATAGCCATACGTCAATTCTACTATAAACGTTGTCGTTTCTTGCCTGTACACGCTATTATTCCAAAATAAAATCTATATCATAGGTATTATCTTTCATCATGAATGCATGAAAGGGGGGGGGTGTTTTTTGATGCTTTGATAGTCACCAACAGCATACGTTGTGGAGTAACTTTACTTTGTGATCGGGGTGAAGACATGGTTGGATCAATGCAGGATTGATATCATATAGCCCTTACCTTCACTAGGATGTACCCCAAAAAGAATATTCCAATTATCTGATCGCGAGTCCCAGTATTGGTGTCTATTGTGTCGCCAACATAATCCACCACACATCATGCATCGGGAGCATTCGACACTTCTCAATCCTATCGTTATAACCGCTCCATTCGCCCCACAAAGAAAAGTGAGGCCGGTGATGACCATTGCACAGGCCAAGATACAAGGTTTCAAAGGGTGCTCGATACCGCCGTCTAGCTGGATGCGGTCGATATTGCACTTTGGCGATCTCAGACTCATTCCCTATATGGTAACACCAAGGTCCCTGGATGAATAATGAATACAAATATCGAAGAAAAGGAAAAACGATCGTTGTTGGCGTTCAAGCGTCGGCTCCCAATAACGAGTAAACTCGTTGTTGGCGGGGAATGAAAGAGTTAATGAGGAATAGTCTTCACTTCAGATTAGGGCACACAATAACATCTGCAAATGATTTATAGATCTTTTAAGAATGTTTTACAAATGATTTGTTGAACATGAACAAATAAATGGAGGTATAGTCGTTTTTTCATATACATTTTTCAAAGCATCTTGTAGAAGCCAAAACCGACTTGGTGGATTTATATTGCTAGAATATTAGATTTCATATCGTTTAGACTAGTCTTATTTATGTTTGAACACTAGGGGGCTCACCACCTACATTATAGCCCCACCTCTATAAGTAGCCTAGCTAATTACTGTAATCTCATGCACCTGTTATGAAGATTCATTTTTCCTACCTGTCTCACCATTTGGAACTAACAAATGGAGCAATTGACAACTGTTCTGATTTAACCCTTCATTCACCATCATTCACCTTTGGACAACAATAAAACCCTGTAAACCGTACCAGCAGCAACTTGGGACATTCCATATTTACATCACAAACTTTGGTACTGAGTAGATAATTAATTACGGGTGCATCGTGGACGCCTGTCAGCACATCGAGGAATGACAGTCGGCCACTACAAAGTAGGAAAAATTCCTCATGAAAGAGGGACGTGTGAGTGAGTACAAAGTTGGAAAAACTCCTCACGAAAGAAGGACATGTGTGAGTATAAAGTTGGACAACCTCCCTCACCAAAAGGACTCCAGAGGTAAGAAGATTTATGAATAACACCTCTGTTGTTGAAGACCTGGATAAAGGAATTGATAGTAGCGTGAAGAGCTAAACCAGCCTTCTGTGAAGATAACATTTTTGGAAACCTCTGTTAATGAAGATCTGGATAAAGGATTTGAAGGACGTGAAGAGCTGTAATGGCCTACCGCAAAGTGGAATTGTTTGGACGCTGCTGTGTTTATGAATGAAACGTGACTCGCGCTTCCGTGCGAACGCTGTTGAGTATTATAACGTCAGACTGACAAATTGATTAATTGTGATGCTGTGGATTATGAAACGTATTGGACGCCGTAATATTTGGAACCATTGCAATTAATGTTGTCAGTCACTCACGACGTGTGGAAAAACTAGACAGCGTCAGACTAATTGAATTGCGATACTATGGAATGGATTATGCAACGGACTATGTGCCGTATTCGAATTAAGTAGAACTGTTCTGAAGGTCCAGATTAACACTGAAAGTCTGCGTTTATTATTTTGTATAACTTATATATTGTTTATATATATAAGATATATATCTTAACGTCATCTGTTTGCCTAAACAGTATTCTTCGTTCGCCTTATTGTGTCCCATTCTTGACGCTGTAGGCGCCAGGGCGCGCGCCCCCTAGACATGTTTCCTAGACATGTTCAGACATGCCCGGACAAGCCCAGAGTGAGCGCATTGATTCTGTACAGGTGAACAGGCTGGGTCCAACAGGGAACCAGATAGAGTATATTGGGTAGACAACGTGCGGCAGCAGCAGCAGCAGCATAACAGGAAAACTAGCAGAGCGAGAGTGAAGACGTCTGGTGCAGTCGTACACAGACCGATAGCAGTGTATCGTTATAGAGAGCTAATGGCTACATAGATACAACTATAATATTGTCGAGCCATTATTGGCACAGTATAGTGACTTGTGTAAGCGAAGTAACGTGGAGAGACTTATAGTTAAACCCAGCGCCGTTTGGATATAACTACTCATTGGAGACCGTCTGCGGGTTAGCTTCACGTACAAACGAAGCTAGCTAGCTACCATCTATGCCAACAGGCTTTTGGATTAATAGCTATTAACCCTGCCATCGGGCGCTAGGAATACAAGGACCGGTTCCGTACGAGACCCCTTCTCCCAGCGACGACAGGATTATCCGACCAGTCTACAGTTTCTCTGGAGCAGGAGCTCTAGAGAGAAACCATCGTCTCCAGCCACCATCTTGCTTTTCCCTGTATCGCCTCGTTTCGTCTCACTCCCTTCAGAGCTCCACCGGTCGAGTATCCGTAGTCTAGGGACCATTCGTTACCGTTGACTTTGTTGCACTGACATTCTAGTATTAAAGGAGAACCGTAATAAATAATATGTATGTTTGCTATTAACATTAAACATGATGCTTGTTCAACTTGTATCCCTGTCCCCGCGCAGTCAATGGAGTGTCCGCCATTTTGTCTAACTGTACTGTCTGGCTAAATTAATATTCTTTAGTAGTGGTTTAATCTAACATATATCAATACAGTCAGGGTTGTGTAGCCCCTTAGCTACAAGAACCATCGCAATTAATAATGTCTGGACATGTGGAAACTAAATGGCGCAATGGACTGGTTTAATTCCGATACAGCAGTGGACTACGGAACGGAGAATTAAGTAGAACAATCGCAATTAATGTTGTCTCGACGTTTGGAAACAAAATAACGTCGGCACATTGGCAACCTAATTGAGTTGCAATACTGTGGATTATGGAACGTATTGGATGACCACATCAAACAAGAGGTGGACGCAGGCAAATACTGCGGCATGGTCATGCTGGACCTACAAAAGGCCTTTGACACGGTCAATCACTCCATTCTGATTGACAAGCTAAAAGCAATTGGTTTTGATAGTCTATCAGTGAGCTGGATGCAATCCTACCTTGAGGGGAGGGAACAGATGGTGGAGGTAAACGGTACCCTACCCCCCCCCCTCACAGTGAGCTGTGGTGTTCCACAAGGAAGCATACTAGGACCGCTACTGTTCCTAATTTATGCAAATGACATGTCGTCAGCTTGTGACTGCAACTTGTTCCTGTTTGCGGACGACTCAGCCCTGCTGGTCTCTGACAAGAACAAGTTACAGGTTGAAAAAACCCTCAGCTCGGAACTAGGCAGAATCTGCATATGGCTTGCTGATAACAAACTATCATTACACATGGGCAAAACAGAGTCCATTCTCTTCGGTTCAAATAACAAACTCAGCAAGACCGACGGCTTCTCAGTTACAGTGGGTGACAATATTGTCACAAGGAAAGATGAAATTACCTACCTGGGTTCCATCCTAGAGGCTAATCTCTCCTGTGACAAAATGGCATCCAATGTAATAAAAAAAGTCAACCAACGAACTCGATTCTTGTACCGGATCTCCTCTCTGGTAAACAAGAATACCCTGAAGACTCTGGCAGGAGCACTCATTCAGGGGTACTACGACTATGCTTGCACCTCATGGTACCAAAGCACCTCAAAGGCGCTAAAAACAAAATTACAAACATCTCAAAACAAACTGGTCAGACTACTGCTTGACCTTACTCCTAGAACCCACCTCACCCCTGCCCACTTTGACAACCTAGGATGGCTTAGAGTAGACGACAGAGTACAGCAACTAGCAATGGGCCTGGTCTACAAGATACACTACACGACCAAGGTACCCATGTACATGTCAAAATACTTCCCAAAGGTCAGTGAATACCACGATCACAACACCAGAGGGAGCTCCACAAATCATGTTAAACCCAGATTCGGCTCAAATAAGGGACTAAACACGTTTCGCAATTATGCCACATCAATGTGGAACGCCCTACCCAAAGCTGTAAAGGAATGTGGATCACTACCCACTTTCAAAACCTCTCTCAAGGGACACCTACGGGAGACTGCAATTCAACACTGGCCCCTGTAAATATCCTAACCCAACCCCCTCCAATGTACAGTCATTTACCTAGTATGGTTTTGTCAATAGTCCAATGTACAATTTTGTTTGTTTGTACAGTGTCTCCCCCCCCCCCCCCTCAATGTACAGTTTTACTTGTTTATACAGTGTGCCCCCCCCCCCCCCACCTCCAATGTAAATGACCCAGTATGGTTGTCAATATCCCAATGTACCCAACCCCCCCCACCCAACCTCCTCCAATGTACAGTTTCTACGTCAAATGTATATACTCCCTTTTCTTGACTCCTTCTGTATCACAAACAGTACTGTATTTGCAAATCTGGTATGTCATAAATGTATAGATAGATGTAGCAGTACTGACTATCTGTATGTCATAAATGTCCTGATGAATTGAAAATGGGGGACCCTGATGTAAACAAGACGAAAGTCTTTCTCTGGTCTGCATCCCCTTAACAATTGTGTGTATTGAGCTGTACTGTATTGTACCCATTCTGCAATCTGTTAATAAAGTTTTCAATCAATCAATCAATCAATGCTGTAATATTTGGAACCATTGCAATTAAAGTCACTCTGGATGTGTGGAAACGAAACAACCTTGGCACATTGACAAACTGATTGATTATGATATTGTGGATATGGAACTGACTGTGTGCCGTATCGTTTAGAAGTGGAGCCATCGTAATTAGTGTCGTCACTGAACGTGTGGAAACTAAATTGTTCTCTTGGACATTGTAGATGTGTGGCAAAAGCTATACTACATTACTGCATTCATAAGCAGGAAGAAACGCAAACCCTCTTTGAAGGCTCTGACGTCACGCTAAGTGAATGCAACATTCAAATTACAAAAGGATAAATAAAAAATAAAAAAGATAAATAACAATGTCTGAAGCCAAGATGAGCAAGAGGCAAACCTGCAAATCTATGCTAAGAGAGGCTGAAGCTGAAAAGGCGAGCTTAACACTTTGAATGCCCAACCCGAGTCTTCTCGGGTTTACCCCCCGCGGGTTGAATGCCCATAACGAGAATATTCGTTTTTTCAATTTTTTTTTTTTTATTAGCGATCTGAATTCATATTTCACCGTTGGTAAATCAGCCACCCCAGGCGCTCAGATGTGAAAAAAGCACCCCCTATCGTCTCCCAGATGGTAATTCACCCTTTTGGATTGGACTAAATGAAAATGCATCGGGGAAAAAAACCCGGACTCCACATTTTACTTATCACGCATGTAACCGGGGCCGATCAGCTTCATGCTGGACCCTCAGCACAGCGTGTATACGCTGTTTTACAGTATACGCGTGGGATCAATAAAAGGATCGATTTTTGGAATGGTCGATCAGGAATTGGAATAATCCATTTGTATACCATCTGTTCTCAGGTAAGGAATCTATTTTACCAGTATTAGGATAATCAGACCTTTTTTCACTGAGATATAAGCTTTCCCCCTATATGTGATATGGCTGTTTTGACTGTGCGAGTGATCAGGAAATAAGAGAATCGATTTACAGCTTGCGGCACCAGCGTGCACACATATACTATCGATAATCTAGCGTTTATTTGAAAACGATTCTTAAATAGGCCGAACAATGACAACGTTCTAGAATATTACAGTACATCAGCGTTTATCAGGGATTCTTTTTTCTTCTTCTTGAAAACGAGGGCTTTTCAAAATGCTATAAAACGGAAATGAACCGATAAAAAAACAATCCGCTTCGACAATGTTGACTGGAAATGGGTCATTGATAATGCGACGGGCAGATTAGACACATAGCCATAATTTAAAACATAGATTAGGCGATATTAACGTTAACATTGAAGTGGTTGCTGGGCATTCAAGGGGGTAAAAAGGAAAACACGGCCGGCTCTGAAAGTGTTAATGGTACGCCTTCGTTACGTTCTGGTTCGCTGACTGCTGTCTGAGAACCACCCACCATTCTGACACCTGTCACTTGGCTCCTGTCACTTGTCTCCCCTGTCACTTAGTGTATGGGTCTCCTGATTGGCTGTCGGAATGTGGTCTCTATTTAACCCTTCTCTTCTGTCATACTGACACATCTACTTTTTTGGAGGTGGCGGTTAACTGTGGGGGTAGCATTAGGGGAACCAAGGCTCTCATTCACTCAGGGGCGGCGGGCAATTTTATACATTTGGGGTTGGTGAGGGAATGGGGGATCCCGGTCGAGGGGTTAGGGGTTCCCATCCCCATCTACGCCCTGCACGGTCAGCCCCTGGGCAGTGGGAGTGTCACTCAACGCACTGTTCCTGTTCACATCCGGGTGGCGGGGGGTGGGTGGGAGTGGGTACAATTGTTTGTTATTGTCTCCCCCTATTCTGTTGTGGTGTTGGGTCATCCCTGGTTGGCTTCTTGCAAACGTAATATTAACTGGGGCACGGGCGAACTCTCAACGGAGGACGACGTGAAGTCGGTCTTCGGCGAGGGTTTGCCCATTCCCCCCCCCCCCTCTTCTCTTTTGTCTCCTCCTTCTCTCTCCAGGATGGTGGGGAGCGTTGCAGATTCTGTCATACCCTCTAATCCCGATTTGATAGGGGTTCCTAAGATCTATTGGGACCTTGCAGAAGTTTTTAGCAAGACGCGTGCTAAAGCACTACCGCCTCATAGATCATACAACTGTCCCATTAATCTCCTACCCGGTACCTCCCCGCCCCGTGGGCGTATGTTATCTCTCTCGCGCCCCGAGGCCGTAGCTATGAACACCTACATTGAGGAGGCATTGCTTGCGGGGCACATACGTCCTTCCACATCTCCTGCCGGCGCTGGCTTCTTTTTTGTTGGTAAAAAAGATGGGGGTCAGCGTCCGTGCATTGATTATAGGGGATTGAATGACGTTTCCATCAAGAACCGATATCCATTACCTCTCATGGACACTGCCTTTGAGTGCTTACAGGGGGCGCAGGTCTTTTCTAAACTTGATTAACATAATGCATACAATCTGGTCAGGATTAGAGAAGGAGACGAGTGGAAGACTGCATTTAATACGCCTGTTATGTACCATGAGCCTGATCACTCCTGTGTCACTGGGCATACAGGTGAGGGCTGCTAATTAGCTAATTGCTGCTGATTGGTTACCTGCTGGCAGGTTAAAACCAGCCCTTCAGTCACACATGCAGGGCTGTCTGTGGCTAGAAGGAGAGTTGTCACGTTCTTCTATCCTTTGTTCTTTAGTTTGTATCGGTATTTCATTGTTAGAGTAGTCTTTTTGGGTTAAACACGGGTTTTGGTGTCGGTTTTGCACATAGGTTGCCTGCCTTTGAGCCAGGGTCGTAACAGTTGGGTGCTCGTCCGGGATATTTACCCCTAGAAATTTGTTTGGTGTTTTTTGTTGTTGTTGTTTTGCATGGTGTGTCGTGGTGCTATAGTGTGGGTGTTCGTTACATGTTGTGTAACGTGGGGGCTTGAGCCGTTTCATCAAACAGGTGAGTATGCCCTTATTTTGTTTATAATTTGATGTGACTACTTAATGCTGTTAAAATATATAGTTTAGTGCACACCACATGTAGGTAGGGACATTATTTTCTGGTTGTTTGTTAGCTTCCTGTGCACCACATACTCCTGGGGCAGTCAGAGAAGTGATTAGTACCATCTACTTGTCTTGTACCATACCATGTACTTGACGGGTGGATGGTCAAATATGATCTTTGGCTGGTAGCAGGTGTGGTTGAAGAGGGTTAGGTCTACAGGGCATTAGCTTAAGGGTAGGTAGAATAGGGGGCCAGAAAACACAGGTAGTGTGGTAGGGCCTGATTTAGTGTTTCTTAGGCTAGACATGTGGTGGGCCGTGTTGACTGCAGTTTAGATGTAGAGGCGTAAGTAGTCATATCAGGTTATAGGGGCACCTGTTTGAATTTGTTTGTTGTATTTATTTTGTTTGTTTTAAGTGTTTGGTTAAGCCTACCTGTTAGCACCTGACCTCCTGCGCGTATGACACATCTATTTATTTCAGGGTGGTTTTTTTTTTTATTTGTTTGGGCAAACTAGAAAGGTGCGCTCAGTAGAGCACACATTTCCACCGCGTCTCCTTGTAGTTATTAGTATTGGCATTGGCATTAGCATGCTAACGCTAACAAGGGGTGCTTCAGCGGTCTTCAGTGGTTCTTTAGTGTTTCTTTGGTGGTTCTTCAGTGGTTCTTTAGTGGCTCTTCAGTGGTTCTTCGTGGTTCTTTGGTGGTTCTTCAGTGGTTCTTTAGTGGCTCTTCAGTGGTTCTTCGTGGTTCTTAAGTGGTTCTCGGGTAAATTGTGTGTATGCTAGGGTGTTTTTGGTGACTCTAGAGTGAGCGCTGGTGCAGTGGGGATGGCTTCCATAAAGGATTTTGTTGATCACCCTTCTGATGAGTTGTTGGAAAGGTTTTCCAAGGAACAGCTTCTGGAGCTTGCTGTGCACTACAAGGTGTAGCTTACTGCCAGTGAGAAGCGTTTGAAACCGACCGCCTTGGGTGCTTTGAGGGCTTTGCTCGTTAGGGAGCAGGTGCTTGCGGCGAGGGTGGAGGAGCCTCTTTTGGCTGACGCGTCTCCGCTACTATCTGATGTGGCGGAGGGTGAGTGGAGGCTTAGAGAGTTGGAGTTTAAGGAAAGACAGCTACTACAAGAGCGTGAGGAGAGGAGAGAGGAGCGTGAGCTTAAAGAGCGTGAGCGTGAGCTTAAAGAGAGGAGAGAGGAGCGGGAGCTTAAAGAGACGAGAGATGAGCGTGAGCTTAAGGAGAAACAAATGTTGCTGGAGCACGAGCGTGCGCAGAAGGAGCTTGAATATAAGCATGCTGCTTTGCAGGCGGGTGCTCTACCTTCAGAGTCGCGTTTCGGTTTTGATGTCAGCTAAAATATTAGGATGGTGCCTCCTTTTGTTGAGAGGGATGTGGAAAAGTATTTTCCCCTTTTTGAACGGGTGGCAACCACGTTGAAGTGGCCGGATACGGCCTGGACGCTGCTGCTGCAGTGTGTTCTTGTTTGTAAGGCGCAAGAAGCCTATACTGCTCTGTCCCTTGAACAAAGTGCTGACTATGAGCTTGTTAAAGCTTCCATATTGAGGGCTTATGAGTTAGTCCCCGAGGCCTATCGTCAGCGTTTTAGAGGCTATCGCAGGTCGGAGGGACAGTCGTATGTTGAATTTGGAAAAGAGAAGGAGAACCTGTTTGACAGGTGGTGCACCTCTCAAAAAGCAGAGTCAAGGGAGCAGCTTAGACAGTTGATTATCCTAGAGGAATTTAAAAGATGTGTTCCTGATACCGTTTCCACGCATCTAAATGAGCGTAAGGTATTGAAGATAGGCGACGCTGCTGTCTTGGCTGATGAGTTTGTGTTGACACACAAATCTGTCTTTGTAGAGGAGGGCCGTGTTGAGTCCAGGGGTAGGCGTCCTTTTCAGGGGAGCCGTTTCCCGGCACCCGTGTCTGCTGGTCGGTTTACTTCTACTCCTAGGCAAGGTGGTTCTGCTAGTACATTCCCAGAGGGGGTTATATGTTTTTACTGTAAGGAGCCTGGTCATATCGTTGCTGGGTGCCCTGTGCTTAAGCAGAAAAATGTAAAAACTGTGGCTCTGGTAGAAGCCATGGGCAGGACACCTATGCCGGCATTAGAGGGTGGGGTGCGAAGTATCAAAGGTGCAGACAGGGAGCTAGAGGGCTCCTCAACATTTATGATGAATGGATTTGTTTCCCTGGCTGGTGCACTAGGGTCAAAGCAGGCTATTACAATATGGAGAGATACAGGAGCTTTTCAGTCTCTCATTCTGGATGGGATTTTGCCATTTTCGGAAGATTCTTCATTGCATTCCGGTGCCATTGTTCAGGGCTTTGGAGGAGGCTTTGTGAATACCCCTTTGCATGAGGTCTCGCTAAACTCTCCCTTAGTATCAGGCAATGTTGTTGTAGGAGTGTGTTCTCACATTCCCATAAAAGGGGTGTCCTTCATTCTAGGGAACGATTTGGCTGGTGGCAAAGTGCTGGCTACTCGAGTTGTAATTCCCGTCCCTGTAGTGAGGTTCCTGATGAGCTGGCACAGAAACATCCAGGAGTGTTCCCTGTGTGTGCTGCAACACGCGCAATGTCATAGGTCAAATGTGACACCCATGATGTTGGTAACTCAGATTGTGATATGACACTTAGTGACACGTTCTTTGTTGAATTGAAAAGTGGCCCTGATGAGGGTTTTGGTAAGGTGATACCGTCTCATGAGCAGCTAGTACTAGAGCAAAACAAGGATGTCTCCTTGTCGTCCCTCTTTGAAGAGGCGGTTTTAGAGGATGCAATGATAGATACGTCTCAAGGATACTTTGTTAGCAATGACGTGCTCATGAGAAAGTGAACACCACCTAACCTGTCCAGTCTGGATGACTGGGGCAGGGTGTTTCAGATTGTTGTTCCAGCCGTGTATCGTCCTGATATACTGCATCTAGCACATGATCATGATTTTGCTGGTCACATGGGAGTCAGGAAAACTTATGATCGTGTGCTAAGACATTTTTCTTGGCCTGGTTTGAAGTCAGATGTGGCACAATATTGCCGCTCGTGCCATGTGTGTCAGGTTGTTGGTAAACCAAACCAGAAGATTCCACAGGCTCCTCTGCAGCCTATCCCTGCTGTTGGGGAACCTTTTGAGCGGATCCTCATTGACTGTGTTGGTCCCCTCCCTCGAACTAAGACAGGGAACCAGTACCTTTTGACTATTATGTGTGCAGTGACCCGCTTCCCTGAAGCCATTCCTCTACGCAAGATCACAGCTCCAGCTATATCCAAGGCTCTGGTTAGGTTTTTTTCGACTTTTGGCCTACCGAAGGTTATTCAATCAGATCAAGGGTCTAATTTCATGTCCCATCTCTTTGCTCAGGTCCTCCAACAGTTGTCTATCCAGCATTGCCCTTCCTCTGCCTACCATCCAGAGTCCCAGGGAGCGCTGGAGAGGTTCCACCAGACAATCAAAACAATGCTGCGGTCATATTGTACGGAGTTTGAAAAAGACTGGGATGATGGAATCCCTTTGCTTCTATTTGCTGCTAGGGAGGTAACCCAGGAGTCTCTTGGATTCAGCCCGGCTGAGCTGGTGTTCGGCCACACAGTGAGGGGTCCTTTGAAACTGCTGAAGGAAAAGTGGTTGGCTGACCAGACTCCTTCCTCTACTAATTTGCTGGACTATGTGTGTAACTTCAGGCTTAAGCTTAGTAGAGCATGTGAACTAGCGAAAGAGAACCTAAAGGTAGCCCAAGGAAAAATGAAGGTGTGGTATGATAAGCGGGCCCGTCATAGGGTGTTCTCACCGGGAGACAAGGTGTTGGTTCTCTCGCCTATTCTTGGTTCTGCATTACAGGCTAAATACAGTGGGCCATACTCAATAGAGCGCAAAGTTGGTGAGGTCGACTACTTGATTAAGACTCCCGACCGCAGGCGCAAGAGTAGATTATGTCACGTCAATATGTTGAAGGCGTACAATGATAGGGCTCAGATGGACCAGTCAGAGGTCAAGCCTGTGGCTGTTCTAACGATTTCTGCATCTCCTATTGTAGCCGACTGTTCTGTGTCGAAGGAGATTTCTCAGGGCAGGTTGCCAAACACTCAGATACTAGGTGACTTGGACTCCCACCTGTCGTACTTGCCACTTCCTGAGCGTACGGATGTGGTGCGCCTACTTAGACAGCATATACGTTTGTTTTCTGATGTCCCTAGTCGTACTAATGTGCTCGAGCATGACATTGATGTTGGTAGTGCAGGGCCAATTAAGCAACATGCCTACAGGGTGAATCCGGAAAAACGACGGATCTTGAGTAAGGAAGTAGACTATATGGTGAAACATGGCATTGCGGAGCCTAGTTCTAGTGCATGGAGCTCCCCCTGCCTGCTTGTTGATAAGCCAGACTGCACTCATCGGTTCTGTACTGACTTCCGTAAAGTTAATGCAGTAACCAAGCCGGACTCGTACCCTCTTCCTCGGATGGATGACTGTATCGATCGGGTGGGTTCAGCAGCCTTTGTAAGTAAATTGGTTTTGCTAAAGGGATACTCGCAGGTTCCGATTACTCCGCGAGCACGTGAGATATCGGCTTTTGTCACACCAGAGAGTTTCTGCCAGTATACGGTGATGGCCTTTGGCATGCGAAATGCCCCAGCGACGTTTCAGCGGCTAGTGAACAAGGTCCTGGCAGGGGTAGCGTTCTGTGAAGCATACCTGGATGACCTGGTTATCCACAGTTCCTCTTGGTCACAACATGTGGAGCATCTGGCGGAAGTGTTCAAGCGGTTGGGTGAAGCTAACTTGACAGTTAACCTTGCAAAATGTTAGTTTGGACAAGCCACGGTTACCTACCTGGGTAAGGTGGTTGGACGTGGGCATGTGTGCCCCATTGCAGCTAAGGTGGAGGCTATAGTGGGCTTCCCGGCTCCCATCACCAGGCGGGAGTTGAAGCGCTTCCTAGGTATGGCAGGGTACTATAGGAGTTTCTGTAGGAACTTTGCTTCTGTTGCTGCCCCTCTGACTAATCTGCTCAGTCCTAATGTACCTTTTGTGTGGACTGAGACCTGTCAACAGTCTTTTGAGAGTATCAAGGGCATTCTGATTAGTGCTCCAGTTCTGTCAGCTCCTGATTTTCAACTGCCATTCAAGTTAGCAGTAGATGCTAGTGACCTCGGTGCTGGAGCCGTCCTCCTGCAAGAGGATGCATTGGAGGTAGAGCATCCCGTGTGCTACTTTTCTAAAAAGTTTGACAAGCATCAACTGCACTACTCTACTATAGAGCAGGAAGCGCTCGCTTTGGTTCTTGCCTTGAACCATTTTGATGTTTACGTTGGATCGTCCAGTTTGCCCCTTGTTGTGTATACAGACCATAACCCTTTGGTTTTTCTTCGTAGCATGGTGAACTCGAACCATCGTTTGATGCGATGGAGTTTTTTCCTCCAAGCGTATAACTTGGATATTCGCCACATTCGTGGGAGGGACAACGTGCTGGCAGACGCCCTCTCACGGTCATAGTACCGGTGATTGTGGTGCCCGTTATCGCTGTTGTGGTAGTGGCCCTGACAACTAAATGGGTCACAGTTTTTTTTTTTTTTTTTGTTTATGGGTTTGATATGTAGTGGTTGCCTCTTGGGCAACCAGTTTGGTGGGGGAGGTGTTATGTACCATGAGCCTGATCACTCCTGTGTCACTGGGCATACAGGTGAGGGCTGCTAATTAGCTAATTGCTGCTGATTGGTTACCTGCTGGCAGGTTAAAACCAGCCCTTCAGTCACACATGCAGGGCTGTCTGTGGCTAGAAGGAGAGTTGTCACGTTCTTCTATCCTTTGTTCTTTAGTTTGTATCGGTATTTCATTGTTAGAGTAGTTTTTTTGGGTTAAACACGGGTTTTGGTGTCGGTTTTGCACATAGGTTGCGTGCCTTTGAGCCAGGGTCGTAACAACGCCTAATGGTCACTATGAGTATTTGGTCATGCCCTTTGGTTTGGCTAATGCTCCGGCAGTCTTCAAAGCCCTGGTTAACGACGTGCTGCGAGATTTGATTGGGGTGTCTGTGTTTGTTTACTTAGATGATATCCAAATTTTTTCTCGCGATATGGTGCAACACCAACTGCACGTTCGAGAGGTGCTAGACCGTCTCCTCAAGCATCAACTATTCGTTAAGGCTGAGAAGTGTGTGTTTCACACTGACACTGTTTCCTTCCTGGGCTTTGTGTTGACGAAGGGTGATCTTTGCATGGATCCAGCCAAGGTGAGTGCAGTCTTGGACTGGCCACAGCCTTCGTCGCTCAAGGGGTTACAACGTTTTTTGGGCTTTGCAAATTTTTACAGGAGCCTTATTCGCAACTTTAGCGCCTTAGCCAATCCGTTAACAGCTCTCACTAAGTCCTCTCTCCCTGGCTTTGAATGGTAGCCTAGGGCAGAGTCGGCATTCTGCGATCTCAAACATCGGTTTACCTCCGCCCCTGTATTGGTCCGCCACGATGCAGAGGTTCCGTTCATTGTGGAGGTGGATGCTTCTGACATCGCGGTGGGGGGGTGCTCTCTCAGAGATGCTTAATGGATGGGAAAGTGCACCTGTGCGCTTTTTTTCTTGCCGGCTGTCGTCGGCCGAGCGTAACTACGACGTGGGTAATCGGGAGTTATTGGCAATCAAATTGGCACTGGAGGAATGGAGACATTGGTTAGAGGGTGCGGCACATCCTTTCATTGTTTGGACTGATCATAAGAACTTGGCTTACATCCAAGGGGCTAAACGCCTTAATGCTCGCCAGGCCAGATGGGCGTTATTCTTCACTCGATTTTGATTTTCTATCTCCTATAGGCCCGGTTCCAAGAACATCAAACCTGATGCGTTATCGCACCAGTTTGATCTTCCTGGTCGGGAGGAGAAGCCCCATCCCATTATTCCACCGGCCTTGATTTTGGCACCTGTGTCTTGGGGCATAGATAAGGTGGTAAGATCGGCGCTGACACGGGAGCCCGATCCTGGTGGGGGCCCTCCGGGGCGGTTGTATGTGCCCAAGGCGGCACGCTCACGTTTGTTGCAGTGGGCACAGTCCTCATCCCTCACCAGCCACCCTGGGGCCACCAGGACCCTGGAGTTTATCCGTAGGAGGTTCCGGTGGTCGACAGTGGAGGGGGATATGCGTTCCTTTGTGGCGGCCTGTCCGGTGTGCGCGCGCAGTAAGACCTCTCGCTGTGCTCCGGCAGGTCTCCTACGGCCGCTTCCTATTCCTAAACGGCCCTGGTCGCACATATCCCTGGGCTTTATTTCTGGCCTTCATCTTTCAGACGGGTTCACCACCATTTTGGTGGTGGTGGACCGTTTCTCTAAGGCGGCCCACTTTATTCCTCTTCCCAAGCTTCCCTCGGCCCGAATTGTTGAAGTGGAGAGCGGTGGCCCATTTCAACGCCGCGCCTGTGAGCAGCGCCGACAGGTAAGCCACTTTAGACCTATCGCTGTGAAACGTGTGGGGTTGTTGTTCGAACACTAACGAGCACTGGAATAAAAACGCACGGCATTTGGAGACGCTTCCGTCGTAACGTTCTGGTGCGGGGACAGGGGGTTCTCTATGCGGGGGGCTTGGTGCAGCGGGGGTAGCGGCTGGTGGGCCCTGCTGTGCCAAGTGTGCCTCGATACGTAGATACTGTGTTTCTTGCTCAACGGAGTCGAGGGCGAGAGCGGCCAGCTGTGCCGTGACGGCGTCTAGGGAGTGAGCGAGTTGGTCAACACGGGCGGTCTGGCCGTTGATGATACTCACAGACTGCTTCTGAAACCTCTTCCATTCCTCGGTCTCGTGTACAGCTGGTGCTGTCATCATGGTCGTGGTATACTGTGAGAACTGGGGTCTGGAGCACAGCCCAATTGCTGAATACACGAGAAGAGATAGGAGCGGTTTCAAGGGTGTTTAATGTCAATTGAGCAACACAGGAATTGGGGGGAAATAGAACGGGGTTATGTTCTGTCCTGTGGCTGCCGCGGCGGCAGTGAGCGAGCAAGCGGTCCTGGTGCTTGTCTTGGGAGCTGCTGGGTTGCAGCGGGAGAACAAGTGTTCCTCTTCGGGAACAGGTGACGTCCAGGCAGGGACGGCGGTCCTGGGCAGTGGTAATTAATACCACGACAGCTTCTGGTCAGCGTCGAGGTGTAGAAATAGTCCCCCCATCAGGGAAAGATTGAGTGCAGCTGTGGAGAGTGGGGTGCTTGACCGCGTGTGAATTAGGGGGATGGAATACAGCTGGGCGTATGAGGGTGAAGGAAGGGGTGACTGGAGAAAGAGAGGATGAGGAGGAGTGCGCAGTGGATGGAGAGAGGGATGAAGAGGAGCGTGTGGAGGACGTGAGGGAAAAAGGAGGGGGAGTGAAGTAGGCCTGTGCTGTGATTATGACACATTTAAATATAGTCAATTCCTAAATCCAAAAAATACATAAATACCAAAATTACAAAAATACCAGAAACAAAATACATCTTGCCCCTAGTTTCTAGGGCTAGATAGATGAGCCCATTGCCGTGTTTACAAAACGAAAATTCTCGTATGAGCAACCTTAGAAAACAATACCTCATACATAAAAACAATCATTAATCATGAAATCATAATAATGATGGTAAAAGGCACTTATAGGAAACAGGTTAACACGTTCTCTTCATTCATTCCCCTTGGTTCAATGCAATTGAACAAATGAATATAATAACATTCACATTGCAATAATAACTTATGCCTGTCACCCCCTCTAGAGGGCCTGTGGACTAACTCGAGTCCCATGTATTTAAGATCATTAACGGCATGTTTGCATTTAGAAAAATGTCTAGCTACCGAAGACTTGACATCTGAATTTCTAACTGAACATTTATGTTCACTAATCCTCGATTTAAAGGCTCTAGTTGTTTTACCCACATAAGAAAAATTACATGGACATTTCAGCAGATCTACTAGATCTACACAATTTTGTATATCCCCAAGTACACAAAACAACATTTAATGTTCTGATATAGTGCAGCGAGTGACAGTCACTTTTATTAAGATGAAACCAAAGCTAGTTTTTGCATGTTACAATCAGCAACGAGTAAACAATATTCATATTCCATAGTCTGTGAGGATATTCTATAGACTTGTGTTCCCAAGGAAAGGAGGAGCGAGCTGTTTTGTTTTCACTTGGTTCTACATTTAAAGACTGCAGATGCACGTCAAAATGTGTTTAGATGTAAACATCGAAATGTCCTTTTCCATCATTATTTACAATATAACAAACAATAACAGAGTTTAACATTACATCAGATGTGCACAATTGATATTTATTCATGTTCATTCTCTCAGCGCTAACCCATTGATTGATTGATTGATTGATTGATTGATTGATTGATTGATTGATTGATTGATTGATTGATTGATTGATTGATTGATTGATTGATTGATTCATTGATTCATTGATTCATTGGAAATTGTATTAACAGATTGCAGAATGGGTACAATACAGTACGGCTCAATACACACAATTGTTAAGGGGATGCAGACCAGAGAAAGACTTTCGTCTTTACAAAGGACCCTGATGGTTTCATGTGTAATTAGGTCTAGCCTAGTGTAATTCACATACAGACTTTACAGGCCACGATTAATTTAATCTACAACACTCACATTTTATTTAGATTTATTTGTTTGTTTCTCTGATGATGAATACTGGAATCAAGTCCAGTCCAGTACAATTTTAGTATTTGTGAAAAATAAATGGAAATATCAGTGATTACCCTGGTTAAATACAGTTTTATTGTTTTTAGGTTTTCCTCAAGGTCGTTCATTGCACTGCTATGGCTTAAATAATTATGTTCTGATTCTGAAACAATACACAACAGATCCCAGATGAATTGAGAAGCCACTCTTTGCTAAACAAATGTACAGGCTGACCTGGATTGGAGGTGTGTGTGTGTGTGTGTGTGTGTGTGTGTGTGTGTGTGTGTGTGTGTGTGTGTGTGTGTGTGTGTGTGTGTGTGTGTGTGTGTGTGTGTGTGTGTGTGTGTGTGTGTGTGTGTGTGCGTGCGTGCGTGCGTGCGTGCGTGCGTGCGTGCGTGCGTGCGTGCGTGCGTGCGTGCGTGCGTGTGGGTGTGTGGGGGGGGGGCTTACTGAGGGCTATTGACCTTGGCTGTCTATGCATAATTACTAGTTGTTATGATCAAACCTGCCAATGTGGTCTCTATGCTGATTCTAAGCTCATTGGCATGCATGTATTTCTACCTTTTTATAAGCTGCCATTAATAGACTGCTGGTAGGAGCCATAATGAACCATTGAACAAAATAATTGTTGTTGTAATTACCTGTAAAGAGTTTATATCCACACAATTAAAATGGCAAGAGGGGTCGTTTGCGGACAAGCAGAAATGTGGGTAAAATGCCCTGGCATGTTGGTCATGTTGGCATGTATGACACCCCTCTGGCACGTGCTGCATCGTCAAATTATTTAGCTCTCTGGTCAGAAATACATCCAAGCTGAAACTTAGCAATTTTTCACGTTAATATAGTCCAGCCAGGTTAAGTTCTAGCCATGTGACATGGAAATTATATTTCACTTTCAAACCATCTATTGTGTATTCATAAAACAGACACACACTGTTTCAGAACAAGGAGAAAGATAATAATATAAGCATATTCCTCTACATCTGCTGTAGTATCGTTCATCAAGAGATGATGCTGGATGTGCTTTCATGTATTTTTGGATGATCTGACATGCTGAGACACAATGTCACTACAGCTCTGCTTTTGTTCATGCAGGCATTGACATTGTCAATGGAACAGATCGTTTGGACCAATAGCGAGGGTGCTGTGATGGGTACTGCATGGCAATCCATTAGAAACCCAGTAATGGGCTCCCAGGGCTTGCTAGACTGCACACCCTCTAGCTCCCTACCGTACGCTTGGTTAATGTGTTTTCAGGTCCTTATCTGTAAATCTTCCTTTATTAAAGAAAATGGGGATCTGAATTGATGTTCAAATATTTGAATAATAAAATTATTAAAAAGATTAATATTTTATGCAAATATTGTTTTGTCTCAGAAAATATATTTCCCCTTGTTTTAACCAGTAATGTGTTGAGATGGGACCCTATTAACTGTTACACCATTGAACGGCATGATGGTTACAGCTTGCTAGCTAGCCAGTGTAGAAGGGTGGATTATCCCTGCTTGTGGGAGTGGTAGTACACACTAAAAACAGATTGGTCAAATTTGACCCAATTTGGGTTATTTTTGACCCAATTCACTGGTCAAAAAGGGCCCGACCAGTGTGTGGGTTAATTTGACCCATTATTATTGGTTATAATAATACGTTACGTACGTACGTTACGTACGTACGTTTTTAATAGTTACATAAGCATTGTTGTAACTAGTGTTAACAAATACTTTATTATAGTTCAATTGTGTTAAACTTGGGACACAGCCATGGCTCTATTTTATTTCGTTTTGTATGTGAGGCATTTTAGCTTGCAGTTGTTGTGTTGCATTGTGGGTCTTCAGCACAAAGTAATCCCTTGCTGAGGGTAAGATGGTTTTCTGTCTGCTCAGACTCAGAATACTTAATTAACATGATCTGTGCTTCATAAAAAACAGATATTATTTATCTGGTTTTGGTTATTTTGCACAGTAAATACTTATTCAGGCCTACCTGCAATTCAGAATTTAATCCAGCAGGGCGGCAGTGATGTTCATTCTGCCTTTTGTTATATATAAAAAATGGGGCTTTGAAAGACTGACATATTTGAACTTCTAGCTCCTGCTACTCTAAACATATATATATATAATATACACAGTCTTGATAAATTGCATACAAGGTTTTTTGAATATTTTGATCGTCTTCTTTTTAGAATTCGCTGGCAATCATCGCCGCTATCAAGGTGAGTTAACTAACACATTCTCAAATCATGTTTTGTTTTTACCACCAGACATGCGCTAGGTATATGGAGCTAGGTACACTTGCTACTGTAGGTTATATGGTGCTCATTGATAACTACTTTGATGGTGCTTATTTTTTCCTTATTTTGTTAATTATGTTGCTCTTTCTCTAGGAATGCCAATGTATAACTCCAGCCCCTATTACCACACTGCCATTGATTCAGCTCAGTAAGTATTATCTTTCAATTCAATATTGTCTGTCTCTCTCACCCCACTTCAAACTTCACACCTTTATCTGTGTTTTCATCTCTGTCTTTCTGTCTCTCTCACCTCGACCCCCTCCACTTCACACAACACCTACATTGCCAAAGCCTTTGTCATTTGATGACACAGCAGTGCTATGTCTGTCTCTCCCTCTATCTCCGTCTCCCTCTCTCACTGGCATAACATTTTTATTGTCGTATTCAATATTTCAGAGATTCTTCGCCAGAGGAACTTGAAGCCATTCCTGAATTACCACCAGAGACCAGCAGTTGCACGCAGGCAGAGACTGCCTGTAGCGTGAGTTGAATTTTATACACAAGTTCACTGGTGTTTATTCTTATATAAAACGTCTCTAAAGACGTATGTTTACCTTTGCATTGATTGGCGGATTTTTGACTGAAGACATTGGATCGTTCCTGCTCTCCCATCCAAGTCCCAGGTTGTAATGACGTAATCATGACACTTAGTTGATTTTGAGTAGACAATTACTCGTTGCATCTGGGCTCATAGTCATAGCCATATAGGAATGACCGCTACACCGTTGCGCCAATAGCGGCCGAGGGAGGGAGAGTTAAGCGATTTCTTTGTCATTCAGACAGATTCTCCTATCTGCACCTATCTGACACGTATAGCCACTGATGGTGGAGAAGTGCTGTCCAATTAGCCATTTTGGGGAAATTCAGGCATAAAATAATATTCTGTTGTGTGTCACTGTCAAACAATCCAATATTTCAGAGATTCTTCGCCAGTTGCGGGAAGTATGTCACCACCTGAAGACGCAGACCACCACCTGAAGCCCATGTAGAATTGTGAGTTGAATTTTATACATGATAGATCAGTGGTTCTCAAACTTTTTACACCAAGTACCACCTGAGAATGTAGCTGGCTCTCCAAGTACCACCATATGACCGGTGTTAAAATACAGTCTATTCAGCTATGCACAGTTCACGCAGGAGGCAAATGTATTCCGAATACCATTATTTATTGTTAACTTTTGTCAGACACAGCCACAATGTACAAAGGGATAGCACTAGAACTAGCAAACGCGTCCACACAACTCATACAATGCAAGGGCATTGAGAACATAATAACTAACATTCTCACATAGCAAGTGAGAAAATTAAGAACAACTGTATTTCAGCAAATGTACTTAATCTCTATCTCTCTCTCTCTCTCTCTCTCTCTCTCTCTCTCTCTCTCTCTCTCTCACACAGCAAGCAATTGTCCATCATTCTCTCTCTCTCTCTCTCTCTCTCTCTCTCACACACACACACACACACACACGCACACACACACACACACACACACACACACACACACACACACACACACACACACACAATTATTTTGTTACAAAAACTTAATTTCCTGCATTCTGGTGCAGGACTTTTTGAAATTTTACCCTTTAAATGCCAGTTTGTGTGATGGCATCACAAATTATTGTTAAAATAAACACACAAAGTAAAATATGTTCAATAGGATAGGAGCCCCGCATTTAGTGATCTAGGAGGCAAGTATTTTGTAATAAGATCAGATAGATAGAGCAATCACAAAATAAAGAAATGAGGCTCATCGTGCTCGCAAGCCACTGTCTAAAGTCTAATTGTGTTCTCAGAGGGATGACACTGGTGATCTACACCTCTACCAGAGGCCAGCAGCCAGAGGGGGACCCTGCGGACCACAAGGCCATCTGAATCATCATATGCTGAATTGACATGGATGGCATCTCCCTTAAGCTGATGTGAGTATAACTTCCATGTACAAACACAAACACACCCACTCTATCTATATCTCTCTTCTAGGACATGTCATCATCATCAAACCTTTATTTAATTCTTGGGAGAACAGTAGGGTTGTAAAAAAAAGTGTAAACATCTTCAAATCATTATTAACACATCCACGCTGTAAAGGGTTATTGCCCGCCATGCTTTGACCGCCAGATCTCGCGAGTAGGGTCGAGCTGCAGACTCGGAGCCTCGGTCCAGATTGGAACTTCCGCTCGGAGCCTCGGTCCAGATTGGAACTTCCGCCCTGCCACAGGACTATTACTCCTGTGACAGGGCAATGCGCTGATTGGCGGAAAGTACGGAAGTATCTCGAAGTACGTCTGACGTATCTCGAATTACGTCTGACGTTTCTCTACGTTAGCGAACATTAAACGTTGTATTCATAAAATAATATAAATTCAGCAGCATGGGGAGGGCCGGGGGGAGGGGAGGTACAGGTAGTAGAAGACATAGAGGTACAGGTCACATAATTATAGTACAGTGGAGAAGTAAAAATAGAATAAAAAGGCAGTGGAAACAATATACAATATTATTAACTCTAATAATAACACGCCTCGCGGGCTCATTATAATACGAGAGCCGTGGGTCTGCATTGTATAGAGCGGATCCCCCGGCCGTATTCAAGCGCTGGAGCGCTTTGCGATGGATCAAACTGTATTAATATAGTAGTAATAATAGTAGTTGGCTAGTTGCACGCTTCTGGCCACCTCCCGCAGTGCGCGCATACACATACTGTCTGTAGCCTATACAGTACGTGCAAAATTAGTTGTCAAGAGCCAATCGCACAGGTTGCCTCATCTCATCTGGCTCTGCAAATAGATCTAGAGTCTGAATATCATATATAGCCTGCTGATGATCTCTCTCTCTCTCTCTCTCTCTCTCTCTCTCTCTCTCTCTCTCTCTCGTCTCAAATCCATTCTGAGAACGGAATGCAGTGCCCGCGACGAGGGTCTTGATTGATTGATTGATTGATTGATTGATTGATTGATTGATTGATTGATTGATTGAAAATTGTATTAACAGATCATGCTGGACCTACAAAACAGTACAGTACTGTTTCTCATTCCTGTACTGTTGTTTATACTCTGCTCCTGTGTTGTAACCCAACCCCCTCCAATGTACAGTAAATGACCAAGTATGGTTTTGTCAATATTCCAATGTACAGTTTTGCTTGTACAGTTGTACAGTGTCCCCCACCCACCCACCCCTCCTACCCGACCCCCCCCCCCCCCCCAAGGCAAAAGTCTTTCTCTGGTCTGCATCCCCTTAACAATTGTGTGTATTGAGCTGTACTGTACTGTACCCATTCTGCAATCTGTTAATAAAATGTTCAATCAAGAATGGAGTGATTGACAGTGTCAAAGGCCTTTTGTAGGTCCAGCATGATCTGTTAATACAATTTTCAATCAATCAATCAATCAATCAATCAATCAATCAAGACCCGCGTCGCAGGCACTGCATTCCGTTCTCAGAATGGATTTGAGAGAGATCATCAGCAGGCTATATATGATATTCAGACTCTAGATCTATTTGCAGAGCCAGATGAGATGAGGCAACCTGTGCGATTGGCTCTTGACAACTAATTTTGCACGTACTGTATAGGCTACAGACAGTATGTGTGTATGCGCGCACTGCGGGAGGTGGCCAGAAGCGCGCAACTAGCCAACTACTATTATTACTACTATATTAATACAGTTTTATCCATGGCAAAGCGCTCCAGCGCTTGAATACGGCCGGGGGATCCGCTCTATACAATGCAGACCCACGGCTCTCGTATTATAATGAGCCCGCGAGGCGTGTTATTATTAGAGTTAATAATATTGTATATTGTTTCCACTGCCTTTTTATTCTATTTTTACTTCTCCACTGTACTATAACTATGTCTTCTACTACCTGTACCTCCCCTCCCCTCGGCCCTCCCCATGCTGCTGAATTTATATTATTTTATGAATACAACGTTTAATGTTCACTAACGTAGAGAAACGTCAGACGTAATTCGAGATACGTCAGACGTACTTCGAGATACTTCCGTACTTTCCGCCAATCAGCTCATTGCCCTGTCACAGGAGTAATAGTCCTGTGGCAGGGCGGAAGTTCCAATCTGGACCGAGGCTCCGAGTCTGCAGCTGGACCCTATTGGATCTCGCTGTACAGCGTTATTGAGATCAATATTGAATTTTTTCGCCATGGCATTCAAAATTCATATATACACCCATGGCCGCCTAGTTATAGTTGAAAGTGGGGGTGCAAGATTCTTTTTTATTCTTTTTTTTTTATTTAATTTTTTTTACATTTAATGAACACCTGTATGTGCAATTTCCTGCAATATAGAGCCTTCAATCTTGACCAAAATAAAGCTGCTCTTTTCACTATAAAACTCAGTTTATATTGCAGTATGATAGCTATAATAATAATAACTTCACTGCGAGGGCTCTTTTAGCTAACGCTAGCTAGGCACGTATGATAGCCAATTACTATTATAATAATAATAATAATAATAACTTTCCCATCCTCCCAAAGCCCCTCCGGCCCCGTTCACATCCGCAGCGGCAGTACCAACAACAACAACAATTAATTGACGCCAGGGGCGTATCTAGACCCAGCACTTCAGTAGGGCACAGAAGGGCACCAACAACTACGAAGCGGGAGCGCGTAGCGCGACCGCGGAAAAAATTTGGCCGGTTTTGGCCGGTTTGTGGGCGAAAATGGGTGGATTTTGTAACTATTTTTTTTTAACTTTATTTCGGTTTTATGGTTAGGTTAGGGTTATGTTATTTAATTATTTTGGGGAGCCAGCCCCCCAAACTCCTGAAATGCATAGAAATCTATGAAATAAATAAAACAATCTGACATTTATATTAATTAAAAAGAGCTAGCCACCCAAACCCCTAAAATACATAGAAATCTATGCATTTTGGAACAGTTACTATATATATAGTCAATAAAGCATTTAGTCATACTTAAAGTTTAAAGTGCTTTACTTGCATTGAACATTGCATTGAACATTGAACATTGAGGAGACATCATTAGAAAGCACAATGTATGTTTCCATAGTTACGCAGATGACACACAATTGTACATCTCCGCTGAACCAAATGATCACACAGCTATAAACTCCATTTCCGCCTGTCTCTTAGCAATAAACAAATGGATGACGAACAACTTCCTAAAATTAAATGAGGGCAAAACTGAAATCCTACTAGTCGGTCCTATAACAAAAAGAGAAATGTTACAGAGCAATATGGGGCAACTTACTCCTTGGATCAAACCCGAAGTTACAAGTAAGTGATCATCTACTACTGGTCTATTGAAGGTTCCAAGCCACAGTCTAAAGAAAATCAGGGATGCAGCCTTTGCTAACTATGCACCAAAGTTATGGAACACACTACCTATGGACATTAGGGAAGCTAGATCTCTTAATATTTTCAGAAATAAGCTAAAAACGTACCTCTTCACCATAGCCTTCTAATACACCCCGCTGTTGATTGTACTGTAGCACTATTTTACTCTGGCCATTCTATTGCATAATTTTACTATCTATTCTACTATTCTATTATTGCACTGTATTATTGGTGTGCAAACCAGTCAACTTACAAAAAAGAGCCTGTTGGAGGATTTCAACAAGATAAATGCAGTGCAAAATATTTCACTATAATATTTCAAAGCGAAGTAAAAAATATTATAATAATTATTTGATCATGTTAAATTATCATTTGATCATGTTAAAAAAGGGAAAATAAAAAACATTTGTTAAAAAAAAAAAAAAAGAAAAAAAAAAAAACATTTTTTTTTATTTTATTTTTCATCACTGGGGCACAGATGATCATCACTAGGGCACGTGCCCTAGTGATAGTGGTCTAAATACGCCTCTGATTGACGCTATCAATAGCCCCAGTGAGCTGAATGAATGAATGAAAACTTTATTTAACAGATTGCAGAATGGGTACAATACAGTACGGCTCAATACACACAATTGTTAAGGTGATGCAGACCAGAGAAAGACGTTTGTCTTGTTTACATCAGGGTCCATACTAGCCCCTTTCGTGACTGTGCTGCACCGAGTGAATCCACAGTCACTTGCTCCTCAATGGGAAACCAACCTAGATTTACCCTGAAGGACTGGTTCTGGCCGAACCGTTCGTTATACAAGTATCACAGAGACATTACAAATGTGCTCACAGTTGCATGAGGGTTTCGGACAGAGATACGGGATGGTGCGCAGGCGCTGTGATCACCCAACAGCGGAAATAATGCCGCTTTGAGCAGTTTATAAAAAAATATTAAAAATATTTATTAGCAACGCCGAGCTTTCAAACCATCCCGTATCTCTGTCCGAACATATACAGAAATAAATACAGTAAAAACATACATGACATCATGACATTTATGGCATAGGGACATACATGACATACAGGTATATACTGTAGTACTGTTACATTTGTGACATATACGATATGCAAATAATATACAGTACTGTTACCCAGAGATCCTAACAGAAAATATTATATATATATATGATGGGGATGAGACTGTACATTAGGATGAGGGGGGGGGGGGGGGTGGACATTTACGGTGGCCAGTTTCGAATTGCAGTCTCCCGTAGGTGCTCTTTAAGAGCGGTTTTGAATGTGGGCAGGGGTAAAGTGGGTTTTAGGAGTGAGGTTAAGCAGTAGTCTGACCAGTTTGTTTTGTGATGTTTGTAATCTTGTTTTTAGTGCCTTTGAGGTGCTTTGGTACCATGAGGTGCAGGCATAGTCGTAGTACCCTTGAATGAGTACTGAGAGTACCCATGATTTTTGCCATTTTGTTATCGTGAAATTGGTATTAAATTTAATTCTGATTGGCATTAAAAAGTCTTAAAGCCTTAAATCTGACTGGGCTAAACCCTGGTTATTTTCAGCCCAATTTATTCATTTCACTGCAAACCATCTGATCAATATATCACCCATACTACATAAAGCATTTACTGACGATCACGTAATTATAAACGCCGCCCCCCCCCCCCTTTCCTCCGTGCATGATGACGCATAACGTATACGATCATATACAGTTGAATTTTTTAATATAGCGTGTCTAGGGAATAAACGGCAATCGATGCATTTAGGTCTATAACTCACGTTCTAGGAATTACTACAGGAAATGATAAAACATACTTATATTCTAGAAGGTATTTTTGTATTTTTGTATGAATGAAAAAGTATAACGTTCCTAGATCCTGAACAATAGATAATCGATGTTGAATGCAGGCATTAAAGTGTTCCGTCTCAAGACGGATTTCTGTCAATTTGATTGGGGAGATCCGTCAATTTGATTCGCAGTCTAACGGAATTGACTACCTGGTATAATATGATTTGTAGATGCATACAGATTGAAACAAAATTGAGCCAATCAGAGGCGCCAAATATCATGAAAAGGGAATTTTTTCTACCGAGGCGGCGCCAAGCAGTCATCACTCAGGGACTCGAGTGGTTGCAGCTGGAGGCTATTGGGCGAGTGACATTTGCGAGGTCTGTCCGCCACATGGCAGGGTAACAAAATAGTTGTGTCCCCTGCTGTGGTTGTGAGTATAGTATACGTTTATTAGCTTAACTCCGTAGCAACATCACACAGGTGTATCTGTAGACAGTCTCCTCCCCACCGTATATATCTTTTTTCCTACCACCCACCCCCTCCTAATGTACAGTCCCGGACTTTCCAGTGAATCATAGTGTCCTTTTTTTTCATTTTCCCAGATGCACCATGCACCAAGGATCCAGCTGATTACTGCCAATCTGGAGGATTGTTCCTTATCTGCTCTTCACTTGTGCCACTGATTCATTGACCTTTTGTGGTGTGGTATGTTTTGATTTTTACTTAGTAATACACTGTATAGTTGGGATTCTGAATTAAACAGTATAATGTTCACATATATTATGGAGCCCCCAGGGGTCGGGAGAATATTGTGGAAAACAATATAAAACTGAAATGGTAAAGCTAAAAAACTGTAGACCTGACCACAACCCCCTCGGTTCAACAGCACAATATGTTGCTTTCTCCGCTTTTAAAAGTTGAAATCATCTGATGACATTGAAGGGATAGTTCAGAATTGTGGACATAAAGTTTAATTTACTACTTGGCCATTATGTTATGTTCAATGGACTGCACTTATATAGCAATAGCGCTTTTATCCAAAGCGCGTATGGCCTCTCATTCACCTATTCACACACATTCACACACCAATGGTGGCAGCTACCATGCATATTGATCCATAAATAGTGTTTAGATTGTACTTCTATAGGTTTTTAACTTTACATACTGTATTTAAACATTATATTTGAACAAACACTGCAAGCTAAAGTTTTAAATCATTTGAATCTGTTTTATACAGCACACTTGCTTCCAAAATAAAGCAGTTTTACAATCCTGATCGTTTGTTAACACTTGAAGCTTTTTGTTTCTAACAATCTGTACAATAAAAGTGTTTCTCTGCTGAACTTTGAGTTCTGTCACTTTATTGAAGGAGTTTGATTGTAATAATTGAGGAAAAACCTGTGAAATAACAGTGTTTCACTGCTGAACTTTAAGTTCTGTCACTTAATTGAAGGAGTTTGATTGTAATAATTATGGGAAAACCTGTAAAATAACAGTGTTTCACTGCTGAACTTTAAGTTCTGTCACTTTATTGAAGGAGTTTGATTGTAATAATTGAGGAAAAACCTGTGAAATAACAGTGTTTCACTGCTGAACTTTAAGTTCTGTCACTTTATTGAAGGAGTTTGATCGTAATAATTTAGGAAAAATCTGTGAAATAACAGTCTTTCACTGCTGAACTTTGAGTTCTGTCACTTTATTGAAGGAGTTTGATTGTAATAATTATGGGAAAACCTGTAAAATAACAGTGTTTCACTGCTGAACATTAAGTTCTGTCACTTAATTGAAGGAGTTTGATTGTAATAATTGAGGAAAAACCTGTGAAATAACAGTGTTTCACTGCTGAACTTTAAGTTCTGTCACTTTATTGAAGGAGTTTGATCGTAATAATTTAGGAAAAACCTGTGAAATAACAGTCTTTCACTGCTGAACTTTGAGTTCTGTCACTTAATTGAAGGAGTTTGATTGTAATAATTATGGGAAAACATGTAGAATAACAGTGTTTCACTGCTGAACTTTGAGTTCTGTCACTTAATTGAAGGAGTTTGATTGTAATAATTATGGGAAAACATGTAAAATAACAGTGTTTCACTGCTGAACTTTGAGTTCTGTCACTTAATTGAAGGAGTTTGATTGTAATAATTCTGGGAAAACATGTAAAATAACAGTGTTTCACTGCTGAACTTTGAGTTCTGTCACTTAATTGAAGGAGTTTGATTGTAATAATTCTGGGAAAACATGTAAAATAACAGTGTTTCACTGCTGAACTTTAAGTTCTGTCACTTTATTGAAGGAGTTTGATCATAATAATTTAGGAAAAACCTGTGAAATAACTGTTTCACTGCTGAACTTTAAGTTCTGTCACTTTATTGAAGGAGTTTGATCGTAATAATTTAGGAAAGACCTGTGAAATAACAGTGTTTCACTGCTGAACTTTGAGTTATGTCACTTAATTGAAGGAGTTTCATCGTAAATGTAGGGAAAACTTGTGAAATAACAGTGTTTCACTGCTGAACTTTAAGTTCTGTCACTTTATTGAAGGTGTTTGATCATAATAATGTAGGAAAAAACCTGTAAAATAACAGTGTTTCACTGCTGAACCTAACCTGTCAATTAACAGTGATTCTCTGTTCTCGGGTTCTCAAATAATAAACAGAATTATCTGTAAATTTATTGCTTTTCCACTTTATTTTAATTAGGGTATTTCAATGTAAATTTTACACTAATTCAATGTCCCCAAACTGCCAGACTTTTACCGTTTTTCTACCGATTTTTTTTTACAGTGTAGAATCAGATACTAAAGGTGCTCCCATAGTCGAGCAGACTGTACACAGAGCAGACTCCGCGGAGGTCCGTGCGGCTCTTTGAGCTTTCATAGTCGAGCAGATCTCAGCGGACGTCCGCGGTCTATTTCCTACATTTCTCGCACCAGTTTTACTACATTTCCCACAAAAAAAGTTTTACGCACTTGAATAACAGGTATATAGGCAGCGAGATGCAATGTACCGTATAGGCTTGAGGTGGACAGCGCGTGGTGCTGAAATGAAACACGCATTGCATGAAATAAAAGCACCAGTTTTATTTAAAAATATTGGAAACGGAGATAACATCCTACATCCAATATTTCGAAAAAATACTGGGAATTTTACACACTTCATTTAGAAAAGCCATTCAAACATCTCTCTTGGCACGGAGCGAGTGGTCAGAGTAAAATGCAGATTGGCGTCACATTAAATGCAGTTCGATGTCAACCAAAACGCCGAGCAGCGGTTTGTGTGACACTAAGTCAGCGGCGCGGATGTCCGCTCGTCAGAAAATAGTAGCTTCGCACCTGTGGGTCTGCTGTCCGCTGAGATCAAAGCTCAAAGAGCCGCGCGGACCTCCGCGGAGTCTGCTCTGTGTACAGTCTGCTCGACTATGGGAGGGCCTTAAGAACATGCAAATGGACCATATAAAAATAAAAGTCTGTAAATGTGTATTCTACGTTCTTATGGAATGAATGAGATTAAAAGAAAATGCAAAAAAAAGAAATGTGTAATTCATTTTCATAACGCGATAATTTGCTGTGTAATTAATTCATCTAATTAACGCGATAAACTGACAGCCCTAAAAGAAATTGTATGTGACAGCTGATATTTTAAAGGCTAGTTCAACTCATTTAGATAAGTAGATGGGGAAATTAGGGTGCAGGTTAAAAACTACCATTATGAATTATCATTGTAGATGCAAAAAAATAATTATTATAAATAAATAAAATAAAAGGCTAGAGGCCTTCAAGCCAAGTTACATTATGAAACTCTCATTTGGGGTCATTTTTAGTGGACGCTTTAGCTCTAAATGAGTCAAGTTATGCCTCCTAATCAACTCTAGACTTGACGTACCTCTTTCCAAACCTTTGGATCAGCAAATCCACCAGTATTTTGACCATGGCAATTCTTTTCTTTCCGAAGATGGAATCACCTTTATCCAGGCTCTCCAGAATTTGCCCGGCATTGGGAGCGGCAGAAAGAGCCGCTACGATATCCTGCAGAGACATGACAGAAACATGACAGCTGTTAAGGATGTGCTGTAGTACCATCAACCAATTTAACTCTGGCAGCATACAGATTTCTTCCTTGTGATGTACTAGCGGCATGTCCATGCGGTGTAGCCTACACATCTGAAGTTGTTGCCTCATGCCAAAAACAAAGTGTGTGTGTGTGTGTGTGTGTGTGTGTGTGTGTGTGTGTGTGTGTGTGTGTGTGTGTGTGTGTGTGTGTGCGTGCGTGCGTGCGTGCGTGTGTGTGTGTGTGTGTGTGTGTGTGTGTGTGTGTGTGTGTGTGTGTGTGTGTGTGTGTGTGTGAGATATATAGAGAGAGAGGGGGGGCTTTGGTAGACTATTGCATTGGTCCATTCATTGAAGATGAACGCAATGCGACATCCTTTACTAGGCTCACCCACCAACAGTGCAGGTGCTGAACTGCTGATCCGAATGTATAGGTAAAAACCATATTATGCGTTTTCATCAATAAAAAAATGGCAAGTGCTCACGCACTTACGCGCGCTCGCATTCACTGGGGGCCTACAAATACATTCTTTCATGGGGCCCAGATTCTGGAGCTACACCCCTGGATATGGTAGCAACAAGGCTTGTTGCAGGTGGCTCAGCATTCAAAGCCTTTTGCAGCAAAGAAAGGTTATCAGCTTAGAGGCATTTTAGGTTAAAGTGAGTTGTTGTGTACAGATACAAAATATATTTGCAGTCAGCAGTGTCGTTTTCCATTTAACCGATTGTCACCCAAGATGGCCAATAGCCTACACACGTGGAAAAATGTAAATACTGGTGAAGATTTATTTTGTCATAGGGTTTAAAGTGGTTAGTGTTTAGTTGTAGAACTATTTTAATTAAACACATTCTTACTTACAACAATTAATGTCATCTCAGTAGTCCAAGGAGTTTCCCCATCCCAGCAGTCCAACAATGTATCTCAGTCATCGAAGAGTTGTAGCAGAGTAAGGCAGTCCACAGCATGAAACTAAAGACTAACTATTCAAAATATGTTCGGAATATATACTGTAGGCTATCACTGTGTTTCTAGTAAATCAAGGCAGTGTTTTTTTTCCCTCACTATTTACAAGTGGCAGTGGCCATTCAGATGGCCATTCACAGTCTAAAAACGTCTATAGCGCAGAGAGATGAATAAAGTGTCAACATCTCTGTATGACTGGACTGCATGTAGTGGGTGATGATCAAGCAGCTATTTCACATCGATAGCCAACAAATCTTTGGTTTGGATCACACTGTAAGCAAAGAAATGCTTCTCAAACCCCATTGTCTCCCACCTCTGAACAACTATCTTTACAGATGGCTCTAAAACCAAAATGGCTTTAATAAGCCCAAACTGAGGCTCTCGATCTTGGTCATAGGACATAAACACTGTCATGCCTGGTCTGTATGTTGTACCCTTAACAGTGACCCTGGCCGGTACATACAATTCAGCGAAAATGGGGATTCCTGTGAGACCACTTTGAATTTCATTATAGCCTTCAAAATGAGCCAGAAAGGTAGTATACCCTGGACCAATTTCTGTGTTGTGGCTTAACACAGACCCACACATGAAACTGTAGCATTGCATTATCTGATGTCGATAAGCCATGGAGGAAGATGAAGATAATGATGATGAATGGGACGAACTAGAGTAAGAGGGAATCACAGAGAGAGTAGCCCATTTTATAGCTCATCTTAGATCAAAATCTTCCCAGACCTTTACAAATATAAATGTTGTGGTTCAGCAAACCTCAAGTTTAATTGGAAATTTAGTGAGCAGACTACAAACAAAGACCATGTCGCTTTTCAGTCAGTTTGGGCATGATCAAAACCCACAGGTAGAGGAGCTCAGGCAGGACTTTTTAGATGCAGCTAACCCTTTCGAGGGTCTGGAGACTATAAACAGATTAGGTATTTTACTAACTTTGGGAACTTCATCCAGCCAATTGAGGAGTGTTTCTCCGATAACCAAACCTTTGTACAGCGGAGAGACTCTGCCACTGGCACCGTTCGACAAGTTGCTCTGACTGATACCTTTCAGCGTATTCCACTAAAGCGTCTTCTGGTCAAGATACTGGAGCTTCCTGGTGTTTTACAGGCCATGATGGAATGGCAACAGAGAGAGAGTGATGCTCTTCAGGATATATTTGATGGAGATTTCTGTAAAAATCATCCACTCTTTTTGAAAGAGGTGTCAATCCCATTGCTGTTATACAATGATGATTCTGAAACTGTGAACCCCCTTGGGTCAAAGACTGGGGTTCACAAGTTAGGATTTATATATTATATCTTGAAGAGTTTGCCACCAGACATCCTATCCAATTTGCAGTCACACTTCTTGTTGGCAGTCTATAAATCAGATGATGCAAAAACCTATGGCATTGATGCAGTGTTGCGCCCTATTGTGGAAGAACTAGTGTGTCTTGAGAGGGATGGCATAACTGTTAACACGCCTAGCTTCCAAGGCGTTGTCAAATTCGCCGTTGTTCAGGTAGTGGGAGACAATTTAGGATTGAACGCAATACTTGGTTACATAGAGAGTTTTTCGGGGAACCATGTGTGCCGTTTATGCAAAATACACAGATGTCTTGAAAGTACAGACACAGGTAGACGATACGCTGTCCCGAGATGTGAATACTCACGCAGAGGATTTACGGACAGACAACCCCGCTCAGACAGGCCTTAAAAGAGACAGTGTCCTCAACAGTCTGTCTTTTTATCATGTTACGGACAATATGGCACTGGACATAATGCATGACATCCTCGAAGGGGTAGGGCCATACGAATTTAAACTTGTGTTAAATGCACTCATAGAACAAAAGCTTATCTCACTAGATAAGCTAAACTATCGTATCACCAGCTTTGATTATGGCTTTTGTGATGTGGGAAACAAGCCCTCTGTAATAAGTAAGAATGATTTAAAGAACCTTGGAAGCCCTCTGCATCAGTCTTGTATTATATTGTGTGTTACTCGTAAATGTGAAAAGAGAGACTTGGCATCACCAGGAATTAGCCTTTTGCATTTAAAGCATGTATACACCATCTGCCTTGATGTTAGAACACTTAGTGATCACTTACAAATTCTCTGTAAAGTTTTGAGAACTTGAGCCTGGGGCCTATTTTGGGGATGAGGTTCCGGATTGTTTCGCCATCTAAAAGGTGAAACGCCTCCTCATCGATATCTTGATCTGAAAGACAAAGACAGAAAACAAAAATACTTTTACAGTAATTTCAGTGCCATCCCGTGGCAGCTAACTCCAACACAGGACCAGGCTGGCAGGACCAGAGAACCAAGATGAAGAACAGAATAATGTGTGTGTGCATGCATGTGTGTTGAAACCCTATACAATACTGCTTTGTCATGGAAACATTTTCATGGTCAAGAAAGTACAAATTCTCACCTTTAAAACTGTCTGTGAGCTCTGGCAATTGCCACTCAATAAGCTTTTCTGTGACAAAGCTGTCCATCAAGACTGGCCTGAAACAAAAGAGAAAGCAATGTGGAAATGAACACATCTGCAATTAATGAATGCCTCATGCCCAAGTACTCAGCTACGTGTGAACGATAGGCCAAGTATACTTGCTGACATAGCAGCCTAGAATATTTAGCACTGAATTCAGGTGTAAAAAGCCTCACCACATGTCTGGCTTCCGCAGTCTACTGCTTAATTTAGTATAGGATGTTGTAAATTGATGCCCGAATCGTGGGACATTAGAGAGATGATGGAAATGTAGACCTCAAAAGGCGCAAAATGGCGCAAAATGGTGCTAAATCTCAGTATGTAGCTAGCTAGCGAACCAGCTATGTCACCGCATTGAGAGGACAACAGCTTTATTACACACATATGGTTAATAAAGATATCAATCATATAACGTTACACAGCTATAGATAGTCTCCAGTTAATCTGGTATCATTACAACCCAAAACACGGTCAAATTAGCAATAACAGTAACGTTACTAGTACTGGCTAACTAGGCCTAGCTACTAGCCAGAACCTTTGTAATACTCATAGACTTGGTCACTTTCTGTAGCATGCTTGAACGGTAATGATTTATGTGTCGTGTCGTGTCGTGTGGCTTATTTATTAATAGAGGTTACCACATATTTTTACAAGGTTAGAGATGAACCGATTATAGAAATGAGTAGCTAAGTTGCAACTTGCGGTGGCTAGCTAGCTGATGACGCGACAGACTAGCTGTGAAGAGCTAGCTAATTTAGTTCCACAACGTTCACAGTGCATGGTTAACACGACGCAATAGGCACAATGGATGGGTTGAGATATAAATACTGTGCTAACGAAACGAGATCTTACGTTGAGTCAGTGAAGTCTTTTCCGTGAAGAGGGTTTGTTGGACCGTGTTGACTGTGAACGTGGGACCGTGTTGACTGTGAACGTGAACATGACCCTCTGACTGACTGGAACAAAAGGCATGTACGATAGTTCCCAGTGGGGGAGGGGTGTAGCTTTGCAGATCCCGGCGGAAACACCCAGCTCTCTGACCCAACACATGGGTTATGTCTCAGAAAATGTACCCATAATTATTATAACTCACAAATTGGGTCAAAATTGGGTCAAAATTAAATCTCAATAACCCAAATAATGGTTATGCTCAGAGAATTAACGCATAATTTTAACCCAACACGATTAACCAAGAAATTTGGTTATAGAATTGACCCATCTGTTTTTAGTGTGTATAGTATTGGACCTATATGTACCCCCGTCTTTGGCCCGGAACGTCGTTCTGGAGGGCTTGCAGTTGAAGTGGATGGGGCCCAGGATTTACTAACCTGGGGATTGGTACTCTGGTCTCCCTCGCCTTCCAAGGCGGTCAGCAGTAGCTCCCCACACACCCTCACTCCCTCAGTACCTCCGGCAGCCCTCCCACACCCAGTGACTGTCCGTTCAATAGTATTATTGGGCTTCCCTTTAAGCAGTACCCTTCCTTGACCACCTGTATAGACCCTTCAAATGCTATTCTGTAAATGGGGTGTAAGGGTTAAATAATTATGCAGTACAATATGTACCCAGAGAATAGAATAGCAAATGGAACTCAAAGAAACAGACACACACAATGATCCCGTTTAAGTCTAGTTTAGTGAAGCCTGGGCAGGTTATACATTATAACGTTATTTCTTAATATATGGCACCGGGTGCTCTTGTTATCAAAGTAGGGGAAGCTCTTCCCACCATAGGCACCTAGTGCTCAATACATTAAACCACCCTGCTTGTACTGGGGGAACCCAGGCATAGAACGTAGACACTTTGGGAATCAGGAATCAAAACAATCAAATAAACAAATAACAAAACAAACCAATAATTGTGGGCCCACGTTACCAAAGAAAACCTAACCTAAGCCGGCTTAAAGTGTTTGGGGTACCCCTTAGATACTGGTTGTTAGCGTTCACTTCAATGGACGTTGCTGTTGATACACTTGGTACTGTTAGTACTTAACCAAGATGGCGGACCCACTCTTGTCACCGCTAGTCCGGATGACAAGATCGCGTCGGCGATCCGCAAGCACAGCCAGCAGGCCGGGCGAACAGCAGGCAGTGGTTAGCTGGCGGAGCTTGCTGTATGGCGTCCTCTGCTCGTGGGAAGAGGCGTCCTCTGCACCGTCTGGGAAACGTCCACCGCTGCTGTTGCTGACTTGCTTCTGTCGCGCATGCTAATACTTTGGCTACCTTAAACACAGCTAAGCTTTGGGTCTCGGCGCACCCTCCTGCTATTCGGTTACACTGCTAACGCAACGTGGCTGACTATACCACCGGTCTCTTCAGCGCCTCACGCCCGGTAGTCTACTCAAGTCAGACGGAGCCGTTAGCGGCATACAACTATACCGCACACAGTAACTACTATAACACGATAACGTTAGACGTTAGTCTCGTTAGCTCTAGACGTTAGTCCTTGGGTTTGGTTTCTCTTACTCACACACTATCGCTGATACTTCTAGGATAACCCGTCACTAGCAAGTATGTCTCATCACCCGTCGCTCGCTCCGACGGGGCTCTCCAACTTCACCTCTTCAACGGGGCTATTCCAAAGCACACACCCGTTGTAGCTGCGACTGTTCACGGCCAAGTCCAACACCGAAGAGAACTTCCTCCTCGCTTTGCCTCCAGGTAATTCCCTCTTCCTCGTCGCTTGCTTCTCTCCACTGCTCCACCTGCCACCACTGCTGTTCCGCCCCCTGCTGGCAACCTCCACTGGTCCCACTCAAGGACCGCTCCAGAAAGGGAAAAAAGGCTCAATGTTATTGCTAGTAATCCATACTGCATCTGGAGAAGAGTAGCACCTCACCTCGTCGTTAGACTAGGCGAGCTATCCAAAGGAACACTGTTAGGCTATCCAAAGGAACACTGTAAATCACACGTTATACACACACAGGGAAAGTAACAGTTAGTTAGCACTACTGAATACTTTGTAGAATATTCAGGCTGCTACATTTCCCCCCACTTTAAACTTGCCAAGTCCTCTGCAAGTTACACAATGAAACCAGTTTAATGACATGCAAACGGTCCTCAGACCAACAGTTTCACACATTGTTCCATTCGTTTCACACACTGTGCAACAACCACCCTCTTCAGCACGTAATCCTGGCGATACCGAGCGGGCAGCCGACCTCTGGTGCTCCTCTGGGGCCGGGTTTGTTCGACCTCCACCGAGTCTGCTTCTGTGTCAGATCCGTCGGTCTCTGTTGGCAGGCCCTCGGCCACGGCTTCGCCCTCCGAGGCCTCTGAGGGACCGCCCGCAGCACCCCCCTCACCCCTGTCTCCACAGTCTTCTCCATCCTCGTCGGAGGGATCTGACTCCCCCTCTCCTTCCTCGTTCGGCACTGCTTCAGTGGCGACCCACGGGAACCTGGGTGGGTTACATGCCCTAGGGTGCGGTTCTCGAGCGTAAACGAAGGCACCCCCCACCTCTGACTCGGAGGAGCTCCGTTCTCTCCTCGGGGTCCGTCGGGTAGCCCTCACCCATTCTTCCGGGTCGGAGGTCGGGAAGGAGCAGATCTTGAGTTGATCCCTATGCACCGTTCTTTCGGGGCGAACCGTGAACACTGCTGTCCCCTCATGGCTCTGCTCAATCACCATGTAGGGCGTGGGCTCCCACTTGTCTTGTATCTTGTTGCGACCCTTGGGTCGGTGATCGCGGATCAGGACTCGATCCCCCGCTCTCAAGAGTGCGCCCCTGGACTTCCGATCGTAAATCCGCTTGCGTCGGTGTGACGCATGCTTGGCGGTGGCATTTGCGGCCTCCGCAGCGGCCTTCAGTCGCTCGTGATGTCCCTGAACCCATTTGTCCAGGTTCTCCGCACCTTCATCGATGACATCCCTGCCCCCCCCGGACGTCCCGGGGCATCCTGGCATCCCTCCCAAACAGCAGGTAAAAGGGGGAATACCCCGTAGATGAATGTATGTGGCAGTTGTACGTGAGTACCAACTCCGGCAGATGCTCCTTCCAATCCCTCTTCTTGTCGGCGGGCAGACTCCTTAGCATGTCATGCATCATTCTGTTGAATCATTCGCACTGCCCATTCCCTTGGGGGTGATAGGGTGTGGTGCAACTCTTTGAGATCCCATAGAGCTTGCAGAGCTCCTTAATCACGCTGGACTCGAAGTTTCGCCCCTGGTCCGCGTGTAGCCGAGCGGGACAACCGTAATAGACGAACCAGTGCTTGATAATCGCGACGGCGGTGGACTTGCCGGTCTGGTCCTTAGTCGGGATGGCGATGGTGAATCGAGTGAACATATCTGTTAGCACCAATACATTCTCATACCCGCCCGCCGACATTTCCAGCAGGGTGAAGTCCATGGCCAGGACTTCCATGGGCGCCGTTATGTTGGTGCAGGTCATCTGGGCCTGCGCCTTCGGGAATACGTCCCGGGCCAGTGCACACCGCTTGCACCTCTGCCCCCAGCTCTTCACCTCCTCGGCCATCCCGACCCAGTAGTAGCTCCGCCGCATTAGCTCCACGGTCCCTCTCCCACCGAAGTGTCCCCCGTCTTCATGCTGAGTCTCGTATATCCGCCGCCGCAGGACTGCCGGCACCACCAGCTGCAGGACCTCCTCTCCGTCTCGGGGGTCGCTGACGCGTCGGAACAACACCTGCTGGTGTTGACGGAACCTCTCCCACTGTCCGTATATCTTCCGGAGTCCGGCGTCCATCTCCTGTACCTGGGCCTTCGAGGGCTGGACTCCCTCAGTCACTGCACGCCACACCGCTCCCAGTTCGGGATCATCAGCCTGGAATTGCCGTAACTCCGCCCAGCTGTATCCGCTGTTCCCCTTCTGGGTCACGATCTGCCTCGCCACGACAGTCGGAACCCCTCCGGGCTCGGTCCGTCCCTCTGGACTTAGAAGGACCCGGACTTCGTCCGCTGGGATCACCACATAGCCCTTGCAAGGCCCTCGACCTAGCATACCGTGCGGCAAAGGGAACCGCTCCCGCCTACCTCCGGTCAATGGTCTCTAACTACACACCCTCAAGACCCCTACGCTCTGCATCTTCTGGCCGCCTCAGACCTACTCCTATCCAAGCTCCGGGAGGGTCATCAAAGAGAAGTCTCCTATTCTCAGTCCTTGCCCCACAATGGTGGAATGAACTACCCACCCCAGTTAGGACAGCCGAATCACGTCCAATCTTTCGCCATCGACTAAAGACGCACTTCTTCAACCATTATCTGAATAAAAAAATAATAATTATAAAAAAAAAATCTAACCCTAACTAACCGTACAGTCATGCACTTGTCCTAATAAATTAACCTACACTGTAGCACTCAACACTTTGATGAACATTGTTGCTCAGCTGATAGAGTTGTGCCCTTCCTGATGGCTTGTCATACAGAACTTGTAAGTCGCTTTGGATAAAAGCGTCAGCTAAATGACTAAATGTAAATGTAAATGTAAATGTGGGGCGGAGGTCCTCGAGGGGACGACCCGTTCCTCGGGGCCAGTCGAGTAGGAGTGCCCGTCGAGCATGGTACTGGTGCTGTTATCGTGAGGAAGTCCTTCTCAGTATTCTCCACTTCGGGTTCCGGCCTCATTGGCCTGCGTGACAGGGCGTCAGCATTCTGATTGAGCCGGCCGGGCTTGTATTGGACCACGAAGTTGTACTCAGCCATCTGGGCATTCCACCGCTGTTCCACCGCTCCCAGATTGGCCGTGCCCAGGTACCTCAGTGGGTTGTGGTCGGTGACCACGGTGAACTGGGCGTACAGCAGGAGGTCCCGGAACTTCTCTGTGATTGCCCACTTCAGGGCGAGGAGCTCTAGCTTGAACGCGCTGTAGTTCTGGTCGTTCCTCTCTGACCCTCGTAAGCCTTGGCTGGCGAAGGCAATGACGCGCTCCACGCCCTCTTGTTTCTGGCTCAACACTGCCCCCAGCCCCAAGTAGCTCCCGTCAGTAGTCATGATGAAGGGAAGGCGAAGGTCCGGGTAGGCCAACACCGGGGGCTTCATGAGGCACTCCCGCAGGTGATCGAAAGCCTCTTGACACTGGGGAGTCCACTTGAATGCCTCGGTTCGTCCCTTGACGAACCCCTTTTTTTCCTTCCCCATCAGGGCATGCAGGGGCTGGGCTACTTGAGCGAAGCAGGGCACGAACCGCCGGTAGTAGGACAGGAACCCGATCACCTGTCGTACCTCCTTCGCTGAGCGTGGCGCCGGCCAGTCTTCCAGTGCCTTGACCTTGTCAGTGTCGACCTGGACTCCGGCCGCGGACACGATGTGTCCCAGGAATTTCACCTCTGTCCTGAGGAGGAAACACTTCCTGGGCTTGAGCTTGAGCCCTTGTTCCCGGAGACGCCCGAACACCAGATCTAGCTTCTGACAGTGACTCTCAAAGTCGCGTACGAAACACCAGCACATTGTCCAGGTATACTAGCAGGACATCGAAGGCCAGGTCCCCTAGTACTGCGGTCATCAACCGCTGAAACGTCGCCGGGGCGTTGCACAGCCCAAAGGGCATACGGGTCCACTGGTAGAGACCGAAGGGCGTCGTGACGGCCGTCTTCTCCTGGTCTTCCTCCTTTACAGCCACTTGGAAGTAACCTGCCGTGAGGTCGAGAGAAGAGAAGATCCGGGCCTGCCCCAGGGCGTCTAGGGACTCCTCTATCTGGGGTAGAGGATACGCGTCCCGGTGCGTCACAAGAGAACTTCCTCCTCGCTTTGCCTCCAGGTAATTCCCTCTTCCTCGTTGCTTGCTTCTCTCCATTGCTCCACCTGCCACCACTGCTGTTCCGCCCCCTGCTGGCAACCTCCACTGGTCCCACTCAAGGACCGCTCCAGAAAGGGAAAAAAGGCTCAATGTTATTGCTAGTAATCCATACTGCATCTGGAGAAGAGTACCACCTCACCTCGTCGTTAGACTGGGCGAGCTATCCAAAGGAACACTGTTAGGCTATCCAAAGGAACACTGTAAATCACACGTTATACACACACAGGGAAAGTAACAGTTAGTTAGCACTACTGAATACTTTGTAGAATATTCAGGCTGCTACATTTCCCCCCACTTTAAACTTGCCAAGTCCTCTGCAAGTTACACAATGAAACCAGTTTAATGACATGCAAACGGTCCTCAGACCAACAGTTTCACACATTGTTCCATTCGTTTCACACACTGTGCAACAACCACCCTCTTCAGCACGTAATCCTGGCGATACCGAGCGGGCAGCCGACCTCTGGTGCTCCTCTGGGGCCGGGTTTGTTCGACCTCCCCTGCGTCTGCTTCTGTGTCAGATCCGTCGGTCTCTGTTGGCAGGCCCTCGGCCACGGCTTCGCCCTCCGAGGCCTCTGAGGGACCGCCCGCAGCACCCCCCTCGCCCCTGTCTCCGCGGTCTTCTCCATCCTCGTCGGAGGGATCTGACTCCCCCTCTCCTTCCTCGTTCGGCACTGCTTCAGTGGCGACCCGCGGGACCCTGGTTGGGTTACACGCCCTAGGGTGCGGTTCTCGAGCGTAAACGAAGGCACCCCCCACCTCTGACTCGGAGGAGCTCCGTTCTCTCCTCGGGGTCCGTCGGGGAGCCCTCACCAGTTCTTCCGGGTCGGAGGCCGGGAAGGAGCAGATCTTGAGTTGATCCCTATGCACCGTTCTTTCGGGGCCCCCTCCTTCGGGGCGAACCGTGAACACTGCTGTCCCCTCATGGCTCTGCTCAATCACCATGTAGGGCGTGGGCTCCCACTTGTCTTGTATCTTGTTGCGACCCTTGGGTCGGTGATCGCGGATCAGGACTCGATCCCCCGCTCTCAAGAGTGCGCCCCTGGACTTCCGATCGTAAATCCGCTTGCGTCGGTGTGACGCATGCTTGGCGGCGACATTTGCGGCCTCCGCAGCGGCCTTCAGTCGCTCGTGATGTCCCTGAACCCATTTGTCTAGGTTCTCCGCACCTTCGTCGATAACATCCCTGCCCCCCCGGACGTCCCGGGGCATCCTGGCATCCCTCCCAAACAGCAGGTAAAAGGGGGAATACCCCGTAGATTAATGTTTGTGGCAGTCGTATGTGAGTACCAACTCCGGCAGATGCTCCTTCCAATCCCTCTTCTTGTTGGCGGGCAGACTCCTTAGCATGTCATGCATCGTTCTGTTGAATCATTCGCACTGCCCATTCCCTTGGGGGTGATAGGGCGTGGTGCGGCTCTTTGAGATCCCATAGAGCTTGCAGAGCTCCTTAATCACGCTGTACTCGAAGTTTCGCCCCTGGTCCGCGTGTAGCCGAGCGGGACAGCCGTAATAGACGAACCAGTGCTTGATAATCTGCGGCGGTGGTCTTGGCGGTCTGGTCCTTGGTCGGGATGGTGATGGTGAACCGAGTGAACATATCTGTTAGCACCAATACATTCTCATACCCGCCCGCCGACATTTCCAGCAGGGTGAAGTCCATGGCCAGGACTTCCATGGGCGCCGTTATGTTGGTGCAGGTCATCTGGGCCTGCGCCTTCGGGAATACGTCCTGGGCCAGTGCACACCGCTTGCACCTCTGCCCCCAGCTCTTCACCTCCTCGGCCATCCCGATTGTTTTTAGTAATACTGTGCACGAGCATTACACTAGTGGTTCCAGTAGTGGGCAGCTTGAATTGCCAGGTCCTAGAACCAGCGCTCTGGGGAGATCTTTTATTTTTAGAGCATTAACTCTGTGGAATGGCCTGCCTCGGAACCTCTGCTGCATTTACAGTAGATTCACTTTTAAAAAGAATCTTAAATTGTTTTTAAATTGTTTTTAACACTGTAAAGTGGTTTTTTGTTTTTGTTTTACACTAATGTAATTTTAGCTATATTAATTGTTACAGTAGGTTCATTATGCATTGTGTGTACTGACTTTTAATAATTTTGTTTTTTTGCAATGGTGATTGTTTTTGTGTTTTTTTGTGTGTGGACCCCAGGAAGACTAGCTGGTTGCTATCGCACCAGGTAATGGGGATCCCTAATAAAATCAAATCATCCCGACCCAGTATTAGCTCCGCCGCATTAGCTCCACAGTCCCTCTCCCACCGAAGTGTCCCCCGTCTTCATGCTGAGTCTCGTATATCCGCCGCCGCAGGACTGCCGGCACCACCAGCTGCAGGACCTCCTCTCCGTCTCGGGGGTCGCTGACGCGTCGGAACAACACCTGCTGGTGTAGACGGAACCTCTCCCACTGTCCGTATATCTTCCGGAGTCCTGCGTCCATCTCCTGTACCTGGGCCTTCGAGGGCTGGACTCCCTCAGTCACCGCACGCCACACCGCTCCCAGTTCGGGATCATCCGCCTGGAATTGCCGTAACTCCGCCCAGCTGTATCCGCTGTTCCCCTTCTGGGTCACGATCTGCCTCGCCACGACAGTCGGAACCCCTCCGGGCTCGGTCCGTCCCTCTGGACTTAGAAGGGCCCGGACTTCATCCGCTGGGATCACCACATAGCCCTTGCAAGGCCCTCGACCTAGCATACCGTGCGGCAAAGGGAACCGCTCCCGCCTACCTCCGGTCAATGGTCTCTAACTACACACCCTCAAGACCCCTACGCTCTGCATCTTCTGGCCGCCTCAGACCTACTCCTATCCAAGCTCCAGGAGGGTCATCAAAGAGAAGTCTCCTATTCTCAGTCCTTGCCCCACAATGGTGGAATGAACTACCCACCCCAGTTAGGACAGCCGAATCACGTCCAATCTTTCGCCGTCGACTAAAGACGCACTTCTTCAACCATTATCTGAATAAAAAAAAATTATACAAAAAAAATATCTAACCCTAACTAACCGTACTGTCATGCACTTGTCCTAATAAATTAACCTACACTGTAGCACTCAACACTTTGATGAACATTGTTGCTCAGCTGATAGAGTTGTGCCCTTCCTGATGGCTTGTCGTACAGAACTTGTAAGTCGATTTGGATAAAAGCGTCAGCTAAATGACTAAATGTAAATGTAAATGTGGGGCGGAGGTCCTCGAGGGGACGACCCGTTCCTCGGGGGCCAGTCGAGTAGGAGTGCCCGTCGAGCATGGTACTGGTGCTGTTATCGTGAGGAAGTCCTTCTCAGTATCCCCCGTCACCCTGTATCCCCCGGTGACCTCCTCCACTGTCGCCCTCTCCTTGGGCCGCACTTGTTTGGGGCAGTGGAGTTCCGCCAGTCGGGACCGGGGCTGGAGTACGATCTCGGCGTCTGTCGGGTTCATCAGACGCACAGGTACCCTTCCATCCCGGGCGTACGCCACTACGTTTGCTACCAGGAGGCCGGGGGGCAGGTTGGCGCTCGGATTGTTCTCGACCATCACGGGGCGCCGCATTCTCGCCGACGTCTCGGAGCAGCCCGAGACGATCATCTCGCTGTGCGGGGAGACGACTACCGGTTCCCGGCTGGCCACCTTCACATAGCCCAATCTCCCCGGGGCCGTACACTCCCGTTCTCTCTCCTCCAGGGCCGCCACCACCTGGCGTAGTGTGGCACTTCCGGCTTCGTACCGGCGGCTATCGGCGGGACGCATCCCCTTAATCCCCTTGAAGAGGCCGTCTACTCCGCCGAGCACGTTCATTCCCAGGAGTCCCGGAATGGCGTCTCTCTCGGGGTCCTCGGAAGTGGTCGTCCTTCACCACGAATATGCACTTCCCGGGGAACGTCAGGTCTAAGCACTTCACCTCTGCGTACAGGCACCCCACCACAGGGATCTCCAAACCGTTGGCGGCGGTAAGGGTGATCCAGTTGGCGGCTGTCAGCTTCTGTTTCGAGAAGTTCCGCTTGAAGTGGCTCTCCGTCATTGTTGTCACCTCGGCTCCCGTGTCGAATAGGCAGCGGGTGTACACGCCGTCTATCTGCACATCCAGGGTGAGGCATCCCCGGTATACCTGGTGCTCCTCTGGGCTCTCGGTGACCGGATCAGCGACTTCTGTCGCGACAGCGTCAATTGCCCGTTCCGGTTGGGGCCGAGACCTCAACGGGCTCGGCGCTTCGGGATCGGTAGAAGGGGCGGGGCGTGTGCTGCTTGCAGGGCAGGGGCAATCCCTGGCGATATGGCCCGGTTGTTGACAGTCGTAGCTAGGGATGTCCCGATCCGATCACGTGATCGGAATCGGCGTCGATCACGTGCTTTTCAGAGTATCGGGGATCGGGAAAAAATAATAATAAAAATCGGCAGTCAAAAAAAGAAAAATTTTATTCAACAAACATGACCATGTCCACGTCTTAAACTCATACGGAGGCCTTAGTTTTGGTTTTAAATTACATATAATATATCATCATTAATGTATTTATTGTCACACAGAGCAGAATAATTATCCACAACAAACACATTCCCCTTTAATTTTCACCGTTGCAACAAACATTCCCTTTAATTTAGACGCTACACGCTACACGCTACACGCGACCACATCACAACAACAACACGTCGCTCCCGAAACACGGTTAATATCCACTGACTTGAGCAGCTAGACTTAATGTCAGAGGTTTGGAACTAAGCATTTTAAAATAGAAAGTCAAGCCAGTTGCAATGTTTGCAAGGAGGAGATTCCGCGTGGAGGAAAAACTCATGAAGCAGCAGGCTGGAGGCGAAGTTTTCAGACTAACTTTTCAACTGGAGGATAACGTTACGTGACTGAGGATTATCGTCTGCGTTTCAGACCAGAATGGACCATTACGTAAGTCGAACACTGAATGTATACTAACATATAACACATATAACATACAGCAAACATATATTGAAACTTTTAATATTTCTCATATGAAGCAGAAGCACATTTCTCAGGGTGAATGTAATAACAAAAGCCTCCGCTCTCGCGCCCCGGACTATTATAGGCAACAGATGGGCTTGTCTCACTCTGCCAGTTTCTGACAAAAATGCGTCAAAATTGATTACTAATGTGAAAGATCGGATCGGAAACGATCGGATCGATAGATATTTAAAATCACATGATCGGGATCGGATCGGAAGCAAAAAAAGGCGATCGGGACATCCCTAGTCGTAGCATATCCGCCTCCCGTCCGCGCCTCGCCTGGGCCGTCCCCGCGGGGCTCCGGGCACGTCTCGCCCGGGTCGCCGTCCCGCGGCTCTTCCCTGGGGCGCGTCTCGCTCTTGGTATAAGAGCTGAAATAACTGTTCCTGGCGTGCTCAACCGCTCTTGGCCGGCAAACAGCTGTCGGACCGACTCCGGGAGGGGTCTTACGTCCCTCGGCGGCGTGAATCGTGACTTGGGCAGGACCAGTCTATCGCCTCCGTCATCAGGTCGATAATTGTCCGTTCCCCGTCCGCTCTCCCGCGCCTCCTCATCTCCCGTCTCAGCATACCGTCCCTTAGGCCAGCCACGAACTGCTCCCGCAGCCAAGCTGCAGGGTCGGGAACCTGCCGGGGGTCTCTGTCCTGAATGCGCCGCATCTGCTCTTGCAGGTCATATGTAAACTCCTGTATGCTCTCTCCGTCCGATTGTCGGCGGGCGAGGAACTCTTTCAGGCGGACGTTGACTGGGGTCTTGTCCCCGTACGTCTCCCGCAGCAGGTGGAACAGGGCGCCCGGCTCTGGGGCCGTTCCGTCCAGGGCAAAGCGTACCGTCCTCTTAGCTTCGCCCTTTAAGTGCTGCAGGATGCACTCCGCCTGGTCGTCGCCGGGCAGTTTGCGGATTCGGTAATAGGCCTGTACTTCTCTGATCCAGTCCTCCACCGGTGACTCCCCTCTCTCCTTTCCCCCGCTGAACTCGCTGCAGTCTCGGTCTCGCTGCAGTCTCGGTCTCGCTGGACATACACGGTCTGCGAGGGGGGGCGGCCAGGGTGCGCGGCCTTGGTTCTGTTCCAGCCTCATCACTGCTTCTCCCAGCATCTGACACGTCTCCTGCAGCTCCTCCATCTTTGCCACCATCTCCGGCATGGCCCTGGTCCCTTCATCGGACGTCATGGTCTCTCTACTGGTCTGTCAAGGAAGTGTATGGGATGTTGATCCTGTTTGTGACGCCAAATGTAGAAGGGTGGATTATCCCTGCTTGTGGGAGTGGTAGTACACAGACACTGGGTAGTAGGATACTATAGTATTGGACCTATATGTACCCCCGTCTTTGGCCCGGAACGTCGTTCTGGAGGGCTTGCAGTTGAAGTGGCAGGGGCCCAGGATTTACTAACCTGGGGATTGGTACTCTGGTCTCCCTCGCCTTCCAAGGCGGTCAGCAGTAGCTCCCCACACACCCTCACTCCCTCAGTACCTCCGACAGCCCTCCCACACCCAGTGACTGTCTGTTCAATAGTATTATTGGGCTTCCCTTTAAGCAGTACCCGTCCTTGACCACCTGTATAGACCCTTCAAATGCTATTCTGTAAATGGGGTGTAAGGGTTAAATAATTATGCAGTCACAATATTTACCCAGAGAATAGAATAGCAAATGGAACTCAAAGGAACAGACACACACAATGATCCCGTTTAAGTCTAGTTTAGTGAAGCCTGGGCAGGTTATACATTACAACGTTATTTCTTAATATATGGCACCGGGTGCTCTTGTTATCAAAGTAGGGGAAGCTCTTCCCACCATAGGCACCTAGTGCTCAATACATTAAACCACCCCGCTTGTACTGGGGGAACCCAGGCATAGAACGTAGACACTTTGGGAATCAGGAATCAAAACAATCAAATAAACAAATAACAAAACAAACCAATAATTGTGGGCCCACGTTACCAAAGAAAACCTAACCTAAGCCGGCTTAAAGTGTTTGGGGTACCCCTTAGATACTGGTTGTTAGCGTTCACTTCAATGGACGTTGCTGTTGATACACTTGGTACTGTTAGTACTTAGCCAAGATGGCGGACCCACTCTTGTCACCGCTAGTCCGGATGACAAGATGGCGTCGGCGATCCGCGAGCACAGCCAACAGGCCGGGCGAACAGCAGGCAGTGGTTAGCTGGCGGAGCTTGTTGTATGGCGTCCTCTGCTGGTGGGAAGAGGCGTCCTCTGCACCGTCTGGGAAACGTCCACCGCTGCTGTTGCTGACTTGCTTCTGTCGCGCGTGCTAATACTTTGGCTACCTTAAACACAGCTAAGCTTTGGGTCTCGGCGCACCCTCCTGCTACTCGGTTACACTGCTAACGCAACGTGGCTGACTATACCACCGGTCTCTTCAGCGCCTCGCGCCCGGTAGTCTACTCAAGTCAGACGGAGCCGTTAGCGTCATACAACTATACCGCACACAGTAACTACTATAACACGATAACGTTAGACGTTAGTCTCGTTAGCTCTAGACGTTAGTCCTTGGGTTTGGTTTCTCTTACTCACACACTATCGCTGATACTTCTAGGATAACCCGTCACTAGCAAGTATGTCTCATCACCCGTCGATCGCTCCCACAGGGCTCTCCAACTTCACTTCTTCAACGGGGCTATTCCAAAGCACACACCCGTTGTAGCTGCGACTGTTCACGGCCAAGTCCAACGCCGAAGAGAACTTCCTCCTCGCCTTGCCTCCAGGTAATTCCCTTTTCCTCGTTGCTTGCTTCTCTCCACTGCTCCACCTGCCACCACTGCTGTTCCGCCCCCTGCTGGCAACCTCCACTGGTCCCACTCAAGGACCTCTCCAGAAAGGGAAAAAAGGCTCAATGTTATTGCTAGTAATCCATACTGCATCTGGAGAAGAGTAGCACCTCACCTCGTCGTTAGACTGGGCGAGCTATCCAAAGGAACACTGTTAGGCTATCCAAAGGAACACTGTAAATCACACGTTATACACACACAGGGAAAGTGACAGTTAGTTAGCACTACTGAATACTTTGTAGAATATTCAGGCTGCTACACCAGGTAGCATAATAGTTTAAGAAAGATGAAGAAAGAGAGACCGGAGATGTTACATTTTTAGCAAATGTACGATTGCCATGTTTCACTAAGCTCACACATTTCAAGCATCAGTGATGTAACGTTCAGAATGAATGCTTTTGTTCTCTGAAATACAATAGCCTGGTCCGCTAGCGTTAGCTGTTAGCAATGACAGCAGCCAGCTAGCTCGCTTGTTGGATGATCTCATGTTCGCTATTAAGTCAAAACAAAACCATAATATCGCTGCTGTCGGGACAAAACCTCATAACTCCAAAAACCCAACTTTTCAGCAGATGAAAAAAACGAACACAGATTTGAGGGTGAATAGAGTTAGGAGGTTTAGACAGATGATCGGTTTAATGCTTTCCCATTGTTTAAACTTTGTAAAACCCACACACACATATGGAGGATGATCTACGGAGTTGATTTATATAATAAAAAAAAAATTCAAAAAATGGAGTTATGAGGTTTTGTCCCGACAGCAGCGATATGTTAACGTGGAAGCTCAAACATTTTGTTTGTCTTTTTGTTTGATTATTTGTATTCATTGTTTGTTTGTTCACTTGCTTGTCATGTCTTCAAATTGTTGCCATTCCTCTGAGGTGACTGCTGCGAGTTAAGGGTGAAATAGTTGTGCCTGACAGTTTCATGAAACCATAATCACACATCCATCATTCCGCCATCCGTTTTGCCACTAGTGCAACCTTCACCACTCACCATTGTGACCTTTTAATTTTTTTTATCCACTTTTCCCCCCCATTTCTCTATTTTTCTCCCATCCCAATTTCGTATATCCAATTCTTTCCTCCCCTGTCTTGAACGCCCCGTCACTTCCTGCTTTCGTCGCACCGGCGTCACCAAACCGACCTGTAGGAGTCGCTGTCCACAACGTCAAATCCCCACCCACCGGCTTTCCCACCCTCTAACACTTGCCAATTGTGTTAGTATGAACGACCGGCCAGCCGGTAGCAACGCCGAGAGCTGGGCTCGAACCCAGCGTCTCCTGTGTTAGAGGCGAACGCCTTGCCCACTGAGCCAATCACCGCCACCATTGTGACCTTTATAACCTGTTGGACTGGACACCAAAATGCGTCTTTACTGGCTTCAAATAATTTACAAAACCATACTTGGTAAAACACCTCTCTACCTCTCCTCCCTTCTGCACGTCTCCACTTCTAACTACAGCCTAAGGTCCAGCAACTTCATCAAACTCACCATCCCCAAAGCCTGCACGGTTTCTGGACGCAACGCCTTCCGATTTGCTGCTGCATCTGACTGGAACACATTACAAAACACCCTTAAACTCACTGCCCTCACATCGCTCACTGCTTTTAAACTAAATCTGCAACAGATCTTAACCGACTGTTGCACCTGCTGACTGCCTCCCAATCGCACGCATAACCCTCAGACTATTCTCTCCTCCCTCTAAGCCCCCTCACCTACCTATATATATATATAAGATATAAGAATTTGTTCTTAATTGCTTGCCTGGATAAATAAAGGTTAAATAAAAAAAATTAAAGAATTAAGCTTCAATAGCTTAGTGAAACAACATGGCAAATGTACCTACTATGCTAATATGTCTATACTACTATGCACTCAAGACTGTAGCACCAAAGTTCGACACTGTTTGACGATCAATGTTACTGACCCTTAGCTGCCAGAGTTGTACCCTTCCTGCTGACTTGTTGTACAGAACTTGTAAGTCGCTTTGGATAAAAGCATCAGCTAAATGACTGTGGAAAGAATCCCTTGTTACTCTCATAGTTTGTTCTTTTGTTTTTGTGCTACAAGCTGTGCCTACCAGCCCTAAAATATCTATTACCGACTGTGATGGATTGTGATGGTCAACCACAACTCCTGTGAAAAACTGTGTCATCTAATTTAGGACATCTTGTAAGCCATGGAGCACAGACGTAAAGCAATGGGTTTTTCACATTGGAGAAGTTACCAGAGGAAAACTTAGCTTGCTCACCTGTAATCTAGCAAGTCTATTTTATCATTCATTATCCTTTGGGTCCACCACCACCAAATAAACAGCAACACCTCCAGGCGACTGTCTCTAAGCCATTGGCAAACATCTAAAGCCAATTAAATGCAATAGCAGACAGAGGCAGCAAGTGATCAATACAAGCCAGACTAAACATGCATGTCTGCGTGTCACATTGTTAAGACCATTTGTTGACATACAAGATTAATAGGTTTCTGTCCCTCCTGAATAGACCTGGGGAGTCGCTTTCTAAGATCCGCCTGGTTCCAGATGAGTGTTGCCTGTGGTTTCTACTATACCTGGGTTTCTCCAGGTAGCCGGGTTTATATGGTTCCACTTATTCGATCGGTCTGACAATTAAGCTTAATTCAATTTGATTTGTGTTTTTGAAATGTGAGAAAAAAAAGAGGTACAAGCCTGTTTCTTTTGGTGCCAAAGTACTACAAGCTCCATTGTACACTGCAAGCCCAGTCTCGAGCGTAGGCAGAGTGACAGACATAATACACTATTGGAATTATGTACACATGATTACCTGACTCGGATTGTTTTTCCAACGCCAAAGATGGCTGAGAATGTCAGGGGATACCAATGTCAGAGTAGTTGTGCTCTTGATCGAAGATTGGTCGAAGATTGGTGAGGCTTATGGGTAATGTAATAATTACCTTGGAAATTAGTAAAGATTACGATATAAAATAGTTTCTCAAAGATTAAGTTAAAAAGGTGTACCTTTATCAGTTGTAACAGTGAAAGAATTAAATGATATATCCCTCTGTCAAAGATAATGAAACTACATGTACGGTATGGCTGTAATTATCGATAGTTTGAGCTTCACTGGACGGCTGCAATGGGGGGAAATCACAGACTGCAAGGTCTATACTACGTCAACTTTAACATGGGCTGCAAGAGGGCTATCTTGAAGAGGATGACGACTCATCATTTTCCACCCTATCAATGGATTTGTTGTGTGACATGAATGAACTCCAACCTCTTAACATGCAACGGCCCACATGATGGGCCCTCTTGAGGATGATTTGTCCACCGGCACTTTGGCGACCTCTAGTGGCTCGGGTGTGCATATACTTTAATACAATATATATATATATATATCAAATTAAAGCCCCATTTGTTGGCTATCGATAGCCCTTTCAAGTGACACAATCCGTTTAGCGGTTCTCGAGCTACATGCCAATATGTGAGGCGTGTACCGAAGTACACGGTATTGCGCAAATACCACTCCCAACTCTTGGGGCTCTCCGTCAATCATTTAGCGATCTCGAAAATTATTGGACAGGGTTGTAGCCAATGAGTTTTCCAATGATACCCCACCTGGGGATCTACGAATCAGGGATCTAGGTGAAAAGTGACAAGCGAAAACAGGAAGAGAAAAAAACACAGAATGAATCGAAGTCTATGAGGAAAGGGAAACCAGGAACGCTACGCAGTTTACCAAAATCACTCCCAATCACTAATTTCGGAACAGATTTCTTATGGAATTTGGACATGTACTACACAATACTTCAGGCTATGGACCCATGGTGTCTTTTCAGCCATACCAATTTTCGGGAAAATACTACTTCTGGACTACTAACTACTACAGAAAAACATGAGTAACAAGTTTTTCTACAAATCAAGTTCAGACTCATGTTACTCTATTTCATTAGCACTAAAAGTAATATTATTGTATCAGAAACTTCAGAAGGTCATCTTTCAAAAGAGACCAGGCTCATGCATATGCTATAAGTATAAAGTATAGTATTTTGGTTTGCAAGAAAGTATGCAGTCCTCAAAAACGAAAACTAAAATGACCAAATTTGGGGGGCGTCTGTTATTGAACACTGGTTCCCAAAGTCGGGGTCGCGACCCAAAGGTGGGCCGCGAGCAGCCACGGGAGGGCCGCGAGATGATTAAAAAAAAAATCATTTTTTTTTTTTTTTTTTTAGTTCACTGAACTTAGAAGCAGGCCAGGACAGTGTTTCTAGTTGTATTCTAAAATTATATTCTATTGTATTCTAAAATGTGACTATATGGTTTTATATTAACTTAATAAATAAACAAAAACGAAAAATCTACTTATTTCAACAAACATTTCGAACTAAATAACAGATTATGCACATAAAACGCTGAAAACAACCGAAGCAACAATAGTATTTTAATGAGGCTATTATTATTATCATTATTATTTTGCAACAAGTTAGCCCTCTCATAAATAGCACATATAAATGAATAACTAACTTGAACTAACTTAATAGGATTGAAGTGATATTTGACTAAAAAAATCGGTCGCCTGGCAAAAAAAAAAAAAAAAAAAGCCTGACGATGTGCATTGGGCCGCGGCTCTCTGACGCCTTATTTTCTGGGTCCTGGCCTGAAAAGTTTGGGAACCCCTGTGTAACTGAGGGGTACAATTCCCTGACTGTATTAATAAGTATGGTATCATTAAACCACTACTGTCTTATGTACATTACTACTGGCCATACAGTACACAGGTATCTTATGATGAACACTTCCCACAATGACTCGGTTCCACACAAAACTGGGTTTAAGTATTTATTAGCAGCAATGATAGTACATAATATACTTTACTTTGGATGCGCTTATAAGGCAAAGGAATGTGCGTAGGCAAATCAATAACGTATGTCCATTCTCATATTACGCAGGAGATAATAATACAACCTGAATCTTAGGAATTATATCTATGGTACTCTGGTAAGATAGCGGGAGATACTGGTAGGGTCCCTCCGGTCGTAAGCCAGCAAGGGGAGAGGATTTGTCGGTAGTAGAGTCTGGGTCAACGATGATAAAGAGACTCCAAGTACAGGAGACGGTGCAATAATCTCTTGATCCGCAGACGAATACAGCTGTTCTCCGTAGCATGCAGCTCTGCATGGAAGAAAGCTAGCCGGCCTCAGGCTTCTGAGAGGCGGGCTCGACGTGGCTCCTCACAGGGTAAATCCCACACAATTGTGGGTGTAGGCGATTCTCCGCTCCATCAATTACAGGACCAAAAGCAAATATAATCCAGCCGAAAAGGGCTATGCAGTCGTCGGTAGGTTATCCAGTGTACATGATCCACACGGTCCTCGTCTAGGGCTCCTCGGGTGAAAGCGCCAGGGTAAGCAGCCCAGCCTGGATAAGCACACTAGCTGGTACGAGGAAACGTTGGTGATGCTGGTCACTGTAGAACGGTAGCCGCACGATACACTATACATAAATAGACTATTACTGACTTAATAGAATAGGTCGAACTCGACGGTACAGCGTTAAACTCTGATACTTCAGTTATTAATTCGCACGCGGTCTCAATGCTCTATTTGGGGCCAAACAGGCCATACTTCACCGCACGTTGTATCGTGGGTGAGGCTTCAACTTATTGGGTAACTCTACTTCTGTATTCACCTGCGCCGTATTTATACGTTAGGTGAACAAACTAGTACCAGCTGTATTCCTGTCTCATATCCTTGCGCAGAACCGTTCATGTCCAGGCAAGTCTTTGGCGGTGACTTTGAACCAGACCTTGGAGGTATGGCAATGGCGCCTAAGGGACCGCTGTCCAATAGGAGAACGAAATATTATGGTCTGTACTAGGCTAAAGGGATATTCCGTGTATATGTACAAGGAATACACAAGGGATATCAAACGATATACAAATATTATGCAATATATATCAATCAATAAATATATATATTCGGTTTAATCTGATCCTTCGTAACAGCCGCCTCCTAATTAGTCCCACCTAATTAGATAAGCAGAGACAGATTAACCGCACTGTCCACTACTCAATGTCTGTTGTGAGGGTAGGGCAGTTCACAAAGTCAGGGGGTCATGGTCGTCATCAATAGTGTCAGGGAGCCTTGGCAACTCTATTAGCCTCGCCACGGGCCGGGTGTATATCCACCCTTGGACGAGCACTTCTGCCGCTCTGACCTTTCCGTCGGCACCGGTGATCACTTTGCTTACGCGGCCGGCCGGCCACATAGCTCGGGGTAGTGACTGGTCGATAATCATGACGACTGTTCCTTCTGTCAAATTGTCTCTTTCTTTCACCCATTTCTGGCGGGTCTGTAGAGACGGTAGATAGTGGAGTAGGAAACTGTTCCAAAATTTGTCAGCCAATACTTGACTGTACCTCCACATTCTTCGGCCGTTCGCTTCTTCAGGCCTGTACACTGTCTGTGGTAGCGCGGGGTCCAGCCGCCCCATCAAGAGAGTGTTGGGGGTGACTGGGTCGACATCTGCTACATCACTTGAGACGTAACTGAGGGGCTTTGAGTTCAATACTCCCTCGATCTCCGTGAGGACTGTCGTTAGGACTTCCTCCGCCACGGTCTGGGCCCCAAGCACGGCGTACAGGGCTGTCTTTATTGAACGTACTTCTCGCTCCCAAGTTCCACCGAAGTGAGGTGTATTCGGGGGATTAAACTGGAAATCAATCTGGTCTGGAGCGAGGTGGGTCTTAAGTTCTGGGCCCATAGCTTGGAAGCTCTCTCTCAGCTCTCTTTCTCCGCCTTTGAAGTTTGTCCCGTGATCAGACAATAATATAGACGGTTTCCCTTTCCGCAATGGGAATCTTCGGAAGGCCATAAGGAATGAGTCTGTGCTCATGGTTGGAAGGAGTTCTATGTGTATCGCTCGAGTGGTCATGCATTTGAATACAATACCCCACCGCTTCTCGGTCCCTCTTCCTTTCTTTACATACAGCGGGCCGAAACAGTCCATACCGGTGGAGTGAAAAGGCTTGTCGCCGAGTCGGAGGCGACAGGGGGGTAGGTCAGCCATCCGGGGTATACTGGGCTGTGCTCGCCATTTACGACAGTCTAGACAAGTCCGCTGGAAACGTCGTACTGCTTCTCTCCCTTGCAGTATCCAATAACGACGTCTGATCTCCGCGAAGACTCTCTCTGCCCCGGCGTGGTGCACGTCCTCGTCGTATTTCTTTATGATAAGCTCTGTGACCTTGTGTCGGCTGTTTAAGACTATCGGGTACTTGACGTCATCCGGTAAGTCTGGGGCTCTCCTCAGACGACCACCCACTCTGATGAGATTATGGGCGTCGCTCTCAGGGGCTAAGTGGAGCAATCTGCTGTCTGACGGGACTGGCTTTGATCCCTGTAGACAGTCTAGCTCGTCGGGGAACGAGTCTCTCTGGGCTCGCTGTAGCAGAAGAAGTTCTGCTTCTTCGTAGTTAGCTGCAGTAATGTCAGTAGTGGGCTGAACCTCTGGGTGGTGCCACAGGAATGTCTTTAGCTGCGCACTCTCAAGGGTGAGGCAGTCGTCTATGTTGGGGTCTGTGGGGACGAGTGTGTGTGTCAACCCACAGAACATAGATTTCTTGTTCTCTGCCTCCTCTTCACTCGCCTCCCGTGGGGTGGGTGTAGGCCACTCTTCTTCCGGGAGCTTGAGGAACTCGGGCCCGTCACTATATAGATTGTGACGGGTGAGGTCATCCAGGGACATTCCCCGGGTGATGACGTCAGCTGGGTTGTGTTTTGTGTCCACATACCTCCAGCTTGCTGCTTCTGTTAAATCTTGGATCTCTGTGATTCTGACTCCCACGAAGACCTTGTATCTACACGAATCAGACTGGATCCATGTGAGTACGGTCATGGAGTCTGACCACAAGATTGTTCTTTGCACCGGGATGGTGAGTTCACGTTGGATTAACGTGGCGAGTTGCGCTCCTGCTAGGGCTGCGCAGAGCTCTAGACGCGGGATAGATTGTTGCTTGCGGGGGGCTATTCTTGAGCGAGCCAGGATGAAGGCAGTATGTATTTCTCCTCCCTCCTCTCGGGCACGCAAGTAGGCCACCGAACCGTAGGCTACTTCGGAGGCGTCGCTGAAGACGTGTAGGTCCATCTGGCACGTCTCCGGCCTCACTGTGGGTGGGAAGTAGCTGCGGCGTATGTTGACACCTGGGAGTGAGCTGAGTTCTGTGGGTATGGGGTCGTCCCAGCCCTGGTCCTTGTCCCATAACGCTCTTACAATCATCTTTGCCCTGGTGGTGTAAGGTAGAATACATCCCAACGGGTCATATTGTCTGGCGAGTGTTCTGTATACACTCTTGTGGTCGGTAGTGCAGTCGACCTTCCCTGCTCCTTGGTCAGGGGTGTGTGTTTATAATGGAGCGAGTCTGTTTTGAAGCGCCAGACTAGTCCTAATGTCATTTCTTGGGCTTCTCCTGGGATGGTCGCCATCCAGGTCTCGCTGCTTGCTGCCTTGTCCTTGGGGGAGAGGCTGCGCAATACTTGAGGGTCGCTGCTGGCCCACTGCCGGAGATCAAAGCCGCCTTTGATCAGGGAGGCGCGGAGCTTGAGTAGGAGGGCCTCGGCTTCTTCTGGCGTCGAGACACTTTGCAGACAGTTGTCCACGTAGAAACTATTTCCTACACTTTGTCGGACCTCTTCATCAGCTGCTGGGTCCTCTGCGACGTGTTTTTGCAGTGCAAACGTAGCACAGCATGGGCTGCATGTGGTTCCGAAAGGGATGACTTCCCATTGATAGATGGATGGTTGCTCGTCCCCGATCCTCTCTTTCCATAAGAACCGCAGCAGGGGCTTGTCCTCCTCCCCTAGTCGCACCTGCAGGAACATCCCTTTGATGTCGCCGCTGATGGCCACCTTGTCTTGGCGGAAACGTAGTAACACGCCTAGTAGAGAGGGGCCGAGTGTTGGGCCGGGCAAGAGCTCTTTATTCAGATTTTGTGATCCGATCTGGTAGCTGCAGTTGAACACAATACGATCCTTGCCGTTGTGGTGGACTTTGTGGTGCGGCATGTACCATGATTCGTTCGTCTGATCGGCCTCTTTAATGTCAATTTTCTTTATGTGTCCCGCTGTGATTAGCTTGTCAATCTCAGCGCGGTACACCGTCTCTTGAGCGGGGTCTCTGGCTAGGCGCCGCTCTGTGTTCAATAGATACCGCTCCGTCGCTTCTTTTGGGGCGTGGAAGGTAGGCATACCCTCTCGCCTCAGGAGTGGAGTTGCGTATCTCATCCCTCCGTTGACTTTGACTCTCTTTGTCCCCCGCTCGAGGAGGGCTATAGCATAAATGTCTTCCTTGGAACGAATGTCTTTCTTTTCGTTCTTAAAGGGCATTGTCTCTAGTGTCCATAGCCTCGCGACGTGCTGTAGGAGGGTGGTGTCTTCTTCTGTCACTCTGGAGTGGAGGCAGCTAGTGGCTGCTGTTCGGTTAGGAGACCTAGCGAGGCGAGAAGCGGAAGCTTCTCTAAAATCCTCTCGACATTAGAGTTTGCGTGCAGTTCGTACATACCCTTTTCCTTTTGCGCCCCCAGCATCCCTACCAGGGATTGTACCTTGATAGACAGGTCATCTAGTGAGCGATTGTCTGTGGCTGGGGGTAGACGGTCAATATTCCTTATCTCTTGTATTACGTAGTCCCATATGCGTCCATATCTTTGGTCGAGTGCTGCTAGAGCCGCGGTGTATGGGGTAGTAGAGGTGGAATATGCCAGCGCTATATTGTGCGCTCGGGGCACCTTGAGGTGCTTGAGTAGGATAGCATATTTGTACGGTTCATCAGCTACATCGGACATCATTGTCTCTAAGCACATTCGTAGCTCTGTGTACTGTGCTCTGTTCTCGTGTGTGAAGTCCGGGAACGTCGGTGTGCCAAGGTACGATGCCATGGATGGCTGGCACATCGGTGAGCGTTGGAGGAGAGGCCTCCTAGGCGAGTCTCCTCTTACGTGTCGTGGTGGGCTGGTACCTGCTGGGTACCAAGGCCCGCATACCCAGGTGCTGTTCTTCTGGGCTGGTCGTGCGTCAAGCTCACCTGTGAATTGAGTCGGGGGTCTGTAGCGCAGAGCCGCGGGGGTAAAGTCTGGGCTGTACTGGACCTCCTGGTCCTGTGGAGTACTGTGATGCTGTTGGGCTTGACTCTCCTCCTCTCCCTCTTCTTCTTCCTCTGGCAGGTCATCTAGATCCTGTAGTCGTCTATTTAGCCTCTCCGCGGTATAGACCGGTTCTTCCCTGTAGCTGGGTCTCGCTTGGACCGGTCGGGGAAGGGGTTCGGAGAGGGGTATAGGCTCTCTCTGGTGGTCGGGCTCAGGGTCGCTTGATCGGGTAGGGGAGGGTGCCCTTGACCCTTGTCTTGACGAGGCCCTGGAGCCCCGTGCGGAGGGAGGGGGGGTTGCCCTGGTAATCAGCTGCTCCATTATCTGCGCTTGTAATCGGTCGCGCTCGGCTTCGCGCTTGGTGAGAGCGAGGTCGCGCTCTGCTTCTCGTTGGGCACCGGCGGCGGCGCGCTGGGCTTCGGCGGCGGCGCGCTGGGCTTCGGCGCGGTCTCTTCCCATATTCTCTTCCGTCTGGAGGCGTCTAATCTGTAGGCGTATGCGGTCTTCGTCACTCCGTTGCTGCGCTTGAAGGCGTTCTCTTTCCATGGAAGAATGTTCGCGCTCGCTAAGTGTCTGTGCTTGGAGTCGATCGCGCTCGGTTGAGGCTGCCAGGCTGGCGATGAAGGCCTGCGCCAGCATCTTGTCCGCCTCGCTGGGGGAAGACGCTGGTTGAGGTCATCTGCTCCTGGTAGTACTCGTTGGAGATCCGTTCTCCTGTGGCGTATCGAGGAGATCCATCTCCGGGGTGCGCGTCCCTTCTTGTGGTGGGTCGGGTTCCATCCCTGGAGGGCTTTCTTTATCCTGGAGCTCTCCGGGGACTACTTCTTCGGTCTTGGCGGGGGGTAAAGTCATGTCAGGTCCCTCCTGGTCCCCACCGTGAGCTTGGTCAGTTACGTTAGAACCCACTAGGGTCTCTACTGGCGGGGTAGCCTGGTCGGTAGGGTCGGACATAATTTTACTATCTACTTTTTCCGCGTTTAACGTCTGTAGAAAGCTAGGTAGTATACTGGCAACGTAATCCTCTAAGTAATGAGGTGTCTGCCGTCTACGCTGCGGGCGATCTATTTTAGGAGAACCGTTTGTGGAGTGTTCATCATTGGCCATGTCAATATTAATACCACTATATTAATATTACGCTAGTTACCCTCCGGCTCGAAGGACCATGGTAACTGAGGGGTACAATTCCCTGACTGTATTAATAAGTATGGTATCATTAAACCACTACTGTCTTATGTACATTACTACTGGCCATACAGTACACAGGTATCTTATGATGAACACTTCCCACAATGACTCGGTTCCACACAAAACTGGGTTTAAGTATTTATTAGCAGCAATGATAGTACATAATATACTTTACTTTCGATGTGCTTATAAGGCAAAGGAATGTGCGTAGGCAAATCAATAACGTATGTCCATTCTCATATTACGCAGGAGATAATAATACAACCTGAATCTTAGGAATTATATCTATGGTACTCTGGTAAGATAGCGGGAGATACTGGTAGGGTCCCTCCGGTCGTAAGCCAGCAAGGGGAGAGGATTTGTCGGTAGTAGAGTCTGGGTCAACGATGATAAAGAGACTCCAAGTACAGGAGACGGTGCAATAATCTCTTGATCCGCAGACGAATACAGCTGTTCTCCGTAGCATGCAGCTCCGCATGGAAGAAAGCTAGCCGGCCTCAGGCTTCTGAGAGGCAGGCTCGACGTGGCTCCTCACAGGGTAAATCCCACACAATTGTGGGTGTAGGCGATTCTCCGCTCCATCAATTACAGGACCAAAAGCAAATATAATCCAGCCGAAAGGGCTATGCAGTCGTCGGTAGGTTATCCAGTGTACATGATCCACACGGTCCTCGTCTAGGGCTCCTCGGGTGAAAGCGCCAGGGTAAGCAGCCCAGCCTGGATAAGCACACTAGCTGGTACGAGGAAACGTTGGTGATGCTGGTCACTGTAGAACGGTAGCCGCACGATACACTATACATAAATAGACTATTACTGACTTAATAGAATAGGTCGAACTCGACGGTACAGCGTTAAACTCTGATACTTCAGTTATTAATTCGCACGCGGTCTCAATGCTCTATTTGGGGCCAAACAGGCCATACTTCACCGCACGTTGTATCGTGGGTGAGGCTTCAACTTATTGGGTAACTCTACTCCTGTATTCACCTGCGCCGTATTTATACGTTAGGTGAACAAACTAGTACCAGCTTTATTCCTGTCTCATATCCTTGCGCAGAACCGTTCATGTCCAGGCAAGTCTTTGGCGGTGACTTTGAACCAGACCTTGGAGGTATGTCAATGGCGCCTAAGGGACCGCTGTCCAATAGGAGAACGAAATATTATGGTCTGTACTAGGCTAAAGGGATATTCCGTGTATATGTACAAGGAATACACAAGGGATATCAAACGATATACAAATATTATGCAATATATATCAATCAATAAATATATATATTCGGTTTAATCTGATCCTTCGTAACACCCTGTGTTATTCAACAAAAGCAATGCAAACTATGTGGACATTTTCTGTTGAGCCACACTAGTCAAATATTATACAAACAAGACCACGCTTTTGGCTTACAGAGCATCCTCAGGGGCCCAGAAGAATGATTTTGAGGGAGGGGATCGGAGAGCAAATCAATGATATGAGGGCACACTGCCTCCCTCACGTGTGCTTTGTTCTTGAGAACAGAATATACAGGGGAATTGATTTTCCTTGAATTAGAAAAATTGTTATTGCAAGGATGTGGGATACTCAAAGGGGAATGCGACAAGCATTTGTCATCCATTACCAGAAGCAAAACGACTGCTCAATATGCCGTGTGGAACCCAATTACTTTCTCCTTAGTTCTTTGGAGCCTGTATGATTAACTTAGGCTTAGGCACAACCATGGAGGATTTGGAACTGAAATTGAACATTGGTCTATAGAATGAAAATTAGCATTCCCGGTTTACTTGGCTGAATGTAAATCCATTTCCCTCTAAAGATTTATGACCACCAAAATAATTCATAAGACCATAGTGGCAAGTCCTTCCCACCGCCTCATATTTAATTGCCACATTTCTACATCCATTATTGAGTGTCTCACATATTCCGTTTGTTTACATCAACTGTGATGCAGTCTGTGATATAATCTCAGAATAAGTGAAAAAGATATATTGAATAGTTGTGCAACTTCCCCCCAGCACATTATAGGCTAAAGATGGAAAGTGTTGCTCAGGTGTTTACATACGATATACGATATTACACTTAAAAAATATATATATTGTAAATCTAAAGGCTTACCTCTCCTTCGTCCATAAAATGGTGTTGTTGGAATGGCAGCCATTTTGGAGAACAAGGAAGTACAAGTTCACAAGATCCTGCCCCCAAACATGTGACCTCTTTCACCATAAGATTGAGAGCTCGGCTAAGATGCTCCGCAAACTGCATGCCACCATGTCCTCCCTCCCCACTCCCCCTCATCCCTCCTCTCTCTCTCTTTCTCATATTCTTTGAACATCTGCAGCTGCTTCTCCAAACCCCCACCCATTTCAAATCTGAATCAAGAGCCTCATCTTTTACTCTGTCTTCTTTCTCTCCCATTACAGACGCCAAAGCGTTGACACTGGTAACGTTGAACCATCCCACTACATGCCAGCTGGACCCGATACCCTCCGCACCTCTCCAGACCATAGCACCAGACATCCTCCCATTCCTAACTGCAACCATCAACTCCTCTCTCAACTCTCAAAAACAAGTTTGAGTCACACCGCTCATCAAAAAACCAACCCTGAACCCCACCGTCATAGAGAACTACCGCCCTGTCTCTCTTCTCTCCTTCCTCTCTAAATCACTTGAACGTGCTGTATCCAACCGGCCCACTGATTATCTATTACAGAACGACCTCCTAGATCCTAATCAGTCATGCTTCAGGACTAGGCACTCCACAGAGATGGCCCTCATAACAGTCACAGAGGCTCTTCACTCAGCAAGAGTGAAAGGCCTCTCCTCTGTCCTGATTCTCCTGGACCTGTCAGCAGCATTCGACACAGTCAACCATCAGATCCTCCTCGCATTCCCTCCCTCCTTGGATCCCTCCTCTCCCATTACAGATGCCAAAGCGTTGACACTGGTAACGTTGAACCATCCCACTACATGCCAGCTGGACCCGATACCCTCCGCACTCCTCCAGACCATAGCACCAGACATCCTCCCATTCCTAACTGCAACCATCAACTCCTCTCTCAACTCTCAAAAACAAGTTTGAGTCACACCGCTCATCAAAAAACCAACCCTGAACCCCACCGTCATAGAGAACTACCGCCCTGTCTCTCTTCTCTCCTTCCTCTCTAAATCACTTGAACGTGCTGTATCCAACCGGCCCACTGATTATCTATTACAGAACGACCTCCTAGATCCTAATCAGTCATGCTTCAGGACTAGGCACTCCACAGAGATGGCCCTCATAACAGTCACAGAGGCTCTTCACTCAGCAAGAGTGAAAGGTCTCTCCTCTGTCCTGATTCTCCTGGACCTGTCAGCAGCATTCGACACAGTCAACCATCAGATCCTCCTCGCATTCCCTCCCTCCTTGGATCCCTCCTCTTCTCTCTCTACACCAAATATCTGGGTAACATTGTCACATATCATGCCTTCTCATGACTGCTATGTGCCCATGACTCTCAACTCTTCCTCTCCTTTCCTCCCTCAGATATCCAAGTTTCTGAGCAGATTTCGGCCTGCCTGTTCGACCTTTCCACCTGGATGAAGATCAACAACCTCAAACTGAACCTAAGCAAAACGGAGTTACTTCACCGGCCAAATCCTCCCTGCTGACGACCTTTCGATCACAGTGAAGAATGTAGCCATGGCTTCGTCTACGACCGCCAATAACCTAGGTGTAGTCCTTGATGACCGGCCGCAACAACCAGAACCTGCAGATTCTTCCTGAGCAACACCAGAAGGATCCCCTTCCTGACAAAAGAAGCCACCCAACTCCTCCTGCAATCAACAGTCATGTCTCGTCTCGACTACTGCAATGCACTGCTAGCTGGTCTATTGACTACCGTCACCAAGCCACTTCAACCCATACAAGAACGCCGCATTTTGTTACTCTCTAAATTACACATTAATATCGCCCGTAATATTTAATGTATTTTGACGTGCAAACCATGTGGCGTTGTTTCAGCAAAAGCTAATGTACGGCGCATCTCTCTCTTAACACGACAATACAAATCCATCTACTGTATGTCTCTCTCACATTCACAATGCCTAATGTTAGCATGTAATGCCTGACGAGAAAGCAGTAAAAACTATTTTCATCCCATCTATGTCAGCCCCATGGACAGAGAACAAAGGTTTAATTATCATCATTAGTCGTTTGATTAAACTTCACAGAAAGTAAAGACTTACATTGAATTAAATAATTTCTAGTAGGTAACCAATGGGTGTTCGAACAAGTCTCCTCTCTCTCCCTGTTAGTGACTTGCAGATTAATAAAATGATGCATTCCAATTTGTTTTCCTCATAGACACAGTAGCCTACTTGTAGATTTGCAAATGTTTATTATCCATTCCATAGCCTGAAGGTGCAGAAATCCATCAGATGGTCGTTAATAGCTGCTGCTGATTTATCAATAACTGAACTGAGCAGCATTAACAACTGTTTGTGTGGCTCTGAACACAGCGAAAGCACTCAAGCTGCTGTTGTCACAAGCTGCTGTTGTCACAAGCTGCTGTTGTCACAAGCTGCTACCTGCCTTGATTTCTTTAATAAATAGGTGGAGAACAAAAATAAAGGGATCATTTAAATATACGGTATTCCCTTATCTGCCCCTGTGTATAATTAGTTAAACCTTTTTTCTACAATCCCTGTAAATATATTGTGCGTGTGTGTGTTGGTCACTGATGATTTAGACTTGTCCATGGTGCTGGAATACATACCAAAATAGATAGGATGAAAACTCTCTCTAAGGCGGGCATTAGACATTGTGAATGTGAGAGAGATCTAAATGGATTTGTATTGTTGTGTTAAGAGAGAGATATGTGGCTTTCTGACTGTGTATTAAACTGATTCAGAACATATATTAAAAGGAGAAAGTATTACTCAGGCTTGGAGATCATGTCTGAGAAACGTGACACCTACTTTGGAGTTCCACAAGGGAGCTGCCTCGGTCCACTATTATTTTCACTATACATGCTGCCACTTGGGAACATCATTAGAACACACAATGTATGTTTCCATAGCTATGTGCATGACACCCAACTGTACATCTCTGTTGAACCAAATGCTGCTGCAGCTATTAACTCCACTGTCTGTCTTCTAGCAATACATAAATGGATGAGCAATAATTTCTTAAAATGTAATGAGGACTAAACTGAAATACTACTAGTCAGCCCTATAACAAAAAGAGAAATGCTGCTAAACAATATGGGGAAACATACTTCTTGGATTAAACCTGAAGTTACAAGTCTTGGTGTTATGATATACTCAGATTTACATATATTTACATGTATATTTGTTTTAACTTAATTGTCAGTTTGGTTCTTATCAATCAATATTTGTATTGTTATTGTCTGCATTGCTTTTACTATTTTTCTTATTCTCTGTGTTCCTTTTTTATTTTTATGTATTATTATTTATTTGAATTGTGCCATACATTTGCTGAAACAACACCACGGTATTTACATGTCAAAATACATTAAATATTAACAGCAAAGTTACAGGGGACCAGGCCTGCATGTGTGTGAGGTAGAGACGGACAGAGAGAGAGAGAGACGGGGACCAGGCCTGCGTGTGTGTGTGAGGTAGGAGGGAAGAGAGAGGAGAGTGTGTGTCTGTGTGTCTGTGCTGGTGAATGGGAGAGGTACTGTATCACGGGTGATGTATTTTCTGGCTGCTCCTGAGTCTTCTGTATTTGCTGCAGCTATAGGAAAATGAAACTATTTATAGATCACCACTAGCTTTGTCTGTGGTTCATGCAGCTGTGGTCCTGTGGACAAAAGCCTTCTAATATATTCCTCTCTCTGATAAGGCAGGGGATTTTAAATTTAAGCAGCAGTAAAAAAAGGAAAAATCACTAGCCAAATCGAGCTTAGCAGATCAGGTCACCCAACGTCACCAGCGGCAGTGCATTCTCGGCGACATCCGGTCATTTAGGGTTAGCAATTTGGCTTTAAATATATAACTGAGAGGGCATACATACCCTCATCGCGCACCTTGTTGACCATTATGCACATGTCCAGAGTTAATTATGTTATGTTAAGCATATTGATTTGTTATATTGTTTAGACTGCTTTTTACTACCTGTACCTCCCCTCCCACCTCCCCCATGCTGCTATGATGGCTGAATTTCTCCAAGGGGATCAATAAAGGAATATCTTATCTTATCTTTAAAAATTGGAATGTTAACAAAACATCCTGTGGTCAAACGCTATTTTCCCATTAACCCCACATGGAGTATCATGGTCAAAATGACTGGTAATCGGGAAAGGAAAGGCTAAAAGCATGGGGCTTGTCATAATGACGTGTCATAATGCGTGAGAGGTCTATAGGGAGACAGAGGGGGTTACCGGCAGGCCTGTGTGTGTAGCCTGCAGATAATTATTGACATGAGGTCATTCTAAAAATTATATTGTATAGGCTAAATATAAATTTATTTATTATATTAAATAATATATATTTTCTTTAATTCACTGGCAATTTTCATAATTTCCCACAATAAAACACAGAATACTTTGCAAATGGCATCGCAATCAAGTATTTTGGGTCGCAATAATCACAAAAGAACTGAAAAATCATAATGGGTCTGATTAATAGGCCTATCCATTAGATCCAGGCTGCATTTACAATAGAGATTATAGTTCACTTATTTTGACAATAATTATTGGACAGCACAAAATATGGAGCAAACAGGACAGAAAAACGAGAGAGAGAGAGAGAGAGAGAGAGAGAGAGAGAGAGAGAGAGAGAGAGAGAGAGAGAGAGAGAGAGAGAGAGAGAGAGAGAGAGAGAGAGAGAGAGATGTAGCTCTGATAGGTAGGGGTGGGGGAGAGAGAGTATGGAGCTCTGATAGGTAGGGGTGGGGGAAAGAGTATGGAGCTCTGATAGGTAGGGGTGGCGGAGAGAGCGTATTGAGCTCTCTGATAGGTAGGGGTGCTCATTAGGGGGTTAAGTGTCTTGCTCAAGGACACTTTGACATGCTGCTGGGAGGAGCCAGGAATGCAACCGGGAACTTCCTATTACCAGACAACCATTCTACCTCCTGAGCCACTGTCGCCCCCATACGTATTTGCATTAATTAGTTAATTGATGGGTTGGTTGGCTGGCTGAGTGTTATGGCTTTTATGAAGTTGAAGGGAAAAAGGATCTGGACAAGAAACTGTATGAGAGTTAGGGGTGTAACAGATCCTAGTTGATCTATGATCCATACGGGTCACCCACCCATGGTTCAGCACACATGTGAACTGTGGATTATTTGCTAAATGTGAGCTATATCACATACTATTTTCCAGCATTGTTTAAAGGTCAACCTTCACGTTGTATTTTTGTTCAATAAACAATGTGGACTAGGCCAACAGTGACTTTCATGAAGAATGGAAAAAAACGTATTGAAATTGACCCAGTTTTAGCGTTTTTATCAAACATTTTGTCTGCCCAACACAATCACCACGCACGTGCATATTTTAATCAATGGTTCATAACGTGCGCGTGTAATCGAAATGATGTCGTCACAACAGGTGTTGGTCACCAGGGGGCTCTGTGCTCTGGGAGTCACAGGCAGTAGCAAGGAGGCGGAGCCTTCTTGTTACTTGTTGCATCCGGCTGCACTTGTTGACTAACACGTTGTGAGCTTGCAACACGCTGTTCTCTTCTCTAGCCTGACTTGCTAAAACATGGTGAATGTTTGTGTGTGTGGTGGGTGTACCAACTCCAACCTTTCTGGCCATAAAATGCACACCTTTCCGAAGAAAGGCACGCCGGCCTTTATATCATGGGTGAGATTCGTGCAGGTGAAGAGAGCTGATTTTCCGGTGTCGTCGGCGAAAGACTGTGATCGACACACGGTCATATGTGGAGCTCATTTCAGAGAGACGGATTACATCCCAGGAGACCTCCTCTCCTATAGAATGTGATTTCGAACTCTGGACCGGGTGAGACTCGTAGAAGGTGCTGTTCCGTCGATAGTTCTCAGTTCTCGGGTAAGTGAATCTAATCAAACTAGCTTTTTGACGCTAACGTGTGTGTGTCGTTGTGTGTGTGTGTGGTTGTGTCTGTGTGTGTGTCGTGGTGTGTGTGTGTGTGTCGTGGTGTGTGTGTGTGTCGTGGTGTGTGTGTGTGTCGTTGTGTGTGTGTAGTGGGGTGTGTGTCGTTGTGTGTGTGTGTCGTGGTGTGTGTGGTTGTGTGTGTGTCTGTGTGTGTGTGTGTCGTTGTGTGTGGTTGTGTGCGTGTGTGGTTGTGTCTGTGTGTGTGTCTGTGTGTGTGTGTCTGTGTGTGGTTGTGTGTGTGGTTGTGTGTCTGTGTGTGTCGTTGTGTGTGTGGTTGTGTCTGTGTGTGTGTCGTGGTGTGTGTGTGTGTGTCGTGGTGTGTGTGTGTGTCGTGGTGTGTGTGTGTGTCGTTGTGTGTGTGTAGTGGGGTGTGTGTCGTTGTGTGTGTGTGTCGTGGTGTGTGTGGTTGTGTGTGTGTCTGTGTGTGTGTGTGTCGTTGTGTGTGGTTGTGTGCGTGTGTGGTTGTGTCTGTGTGTGTGTGTCTGTGTGTGTGTGTCTGTGTGTGGTTGTGTGTGTGGTTGTGTGTCTGTGTGTGTCGTTGTGTGTGTGGTTGTGTGTGTCGTTGTGTGTGTGTCGTTGTGTGTGTGTCGTTGTGTGTGTGGTTGTGTGTGTGTGTGTAGTTGTGTGTGTCTGTCTGTGTGTGTCGTTGTGTGTGGTTGTGTGCGTGTGTCTGTGTGTCTGTGTGTGTGTGTGTACAATGCAGTGTTGAAGAGATGTTCCAAGTTCGCAAACTAAAAGTCTAATGATAAAAGTGTTTCTCATGGCGTTTGGAGCAGGCAACAAATGTTTTTAAGAGCACAGGCCAGAGTGAGTTTGATTAATTGAAAGCAAGGTTATGATCAGATCAAGTAGATTGCATATTATGAACATTCCTTAGTTCTGTAACTTTAGTGTAGGGGTTGAAGATATACAATTATTTCCAATATTTGAAAAGGTTGAGAACCACTGAGCTAGGTCCACAGTCTGTGGTCTAGGTGTTGGAGTGTAATTAATAATAGTTGAGAACCACAAACACTGTAAACACTGAATGCTCCTTTTTTTTTTTTTTACAACAGACCCCACTTCAAACCCACTCTGCGACCCCTGACGTGACGGAGGAGCCGATGATGGAAGAGGAGGAAGCTGGCCCATCTGAACCCGATCTTCCACCCTCTGAGCCACAAAGGGAATCAGCACACAAGGCAACACAGTACAGCTACCGGAGACCACCACACCGGTCTTTGGGTAGGTTTTAATTTGCTTTGCACGTTTAATTTAATAAATAATTAAATTAGATACCAATGATGTAAACTACCTTTTGCAGAGTAGGGCTTTAAATTATATCACTTGTTGTTTTCTACAGGCATCCAGGTTTCCCCCCAGATGTTGTCCTTTGGGACACAGGCAGTCCCCCAAATGGTGTCTGTTGAAACACAGACAGACATTACAAGCTTTGAGGCCAGTCCAATGCAAAGCCAATGCACCATTTCTCAGAGTGGTAGTGAACAGTCAGGTGAGGGGCCATGGAACCAATTATAATCGTTATCATTTTTTCCCCCTACTGAATGAATGATATTATTAATTGCTTTTAAAATCAGAATGTGTTAATTCACTAGGCGAAGAAACACACCTTTATGGAAATGATGTGTGTATGTTAGGAGACGGCATCGCTCATTGTGACCCAACAGAGCATCTTGATGTGATCAATTCACCAGTTGAACCAGTTTACCAGAACAACCACAGCTCAAGGCTTTGACCGACTCCCATTTGTATCGACTAAATCATTTCAGCACCAAAGAAAGGTGATGACAATTGGGTTCCAGAGGCTGAAGATGATCTATTTTCTGAGAGCTCTGATGACTTGCCACACCTTGAAGCATCCTCTGCCCCTTGGTAAGACACTACACAGTTACACTAATCTGTTCATGTCACGATACTGACTGTTCAGTCTTAATCAAACTTTTGTTTTGTTATTCTTAATTTTTTCTCAGCTATATCGATAAGTATATAGTGTGTCACAGCCAACTCATGGAGCTGTTTGCCACTTGCCCGAGCTGCTGTGAGGCCACACAAGCCAGCATACAGAGACAGGAGGGGACATTTGTGAAAATCCAACAGGTAAGATTTCATCCTGCATTGAAGCGGTTTATCACTTTGCATTATGCTAGTGCTTTCAATCTGATTTCAGCATAAAACTAGTGTCTTATGCTGAATTTGGTGGGGGGGTTTTCTTCAAAAACATGTTTTCTCACTTTATTCCTCAGCCATAAGAAAGTACACACAGACAGTACACCACTGATCATTTGAATATATTTCATAGGTCTGTTCAGCATGTGAATTCAAGAGGGTTTGGCGGAACCAGTCAATGCTGCACAGAAACATGCCTGAGTGCAACCTGCAGCTGAGTGGAGCTGTACACTTTTCAGGGTGTATGCCCCAGCAGACATTCAGAATGCTCCAGCTATTTGGCCTACAGTGCACCAGTGTTAACACTTATTTCCGCCATCAGCGCTACTACACGATTCCCACCGTCATCCAGGCCTGGCAGAGTCAGCAAGCCAGTATCCTCCGTGAGCTGCAGGAGATGGAAGGGGGATTGATTTTGTCTGGAGACTGCAGGTTGATTACCATGTTCATTGTTATATTAATCATTATAATATACACATAAGTACAACATTAATAATTTGTGGACATTTGGCATCTATCCATAATTTTGCTCTTGCCTTGTGCTTTTTACAGATCGGACAGTCCAGGGCACTGTGCCAAATACGGGACATACTCCCTTATTGAGGACCGGCTGAATAAAGTCATTGACCTTCAGCTTGTACAGGTCTGTTATTCCTGCCTCATGTACCTTCTGCCATATCTATGCGGCTACATTCTACTTTGTTTGTGTTTGGGATTCCCATTTGTTTAGGTTTGTTTTTTGTTTGTCTGATTGTGCTCCAGAGTTCAGAAGTTGCTAACAGCAACTGGTGTGAGATAGAGGGCTTGCAACGCAGCATCAAGCTACTGAAGGAGCAGGACTTGAAAGTCGCAGTCCTTGTCACTGACAGAAACCGCCAGGTACAAGTGACAGACACACACACACACACTTTCTCTGGTGATAGTTGAATTGGCAGAAAAAATATTGGTGTAAACTAAGGGAGGCGATCAAGAAACTGTGAGAGGGGCTCTGTGGTGATAGTTAAATAACTTTTTGTATTTTTGTTCACTTTAGGAATAGAAATATTTGAATGTGAATGCATTTCAAGTTTACTTGAAGGGTTAGTTAACTCATAAATTCTGCCATATATCTGTACAATTCAACCGATTCTGCAGGTAGCAAAATGGGTGAGGGATGTGCTGTGCGCCGAAGGAACACAACACTACTTTGATATCTGGCATATTGCCAAATGTAAGTATTTGTCCTTGAAAATGCATGGCTACAATGGAAGGCAAGACCAATCACAGTAGTTCAATTTTGTCAGTCCGATTTTTAAAGTGTGTGGTGTGTGTGTGTGTGTGCCCATGCAATAACAGCCGTAAGCAAGAAGTTGGATGCCCTTTCCAGAGAGCGTGACTGTGACGTTATAAAGCTCTGGAAGCAGTCTTTCGTGAACCACCTCTACTGGACCGCCGGTTCTACTCCCAGTGGCAATGCAGACATGATGGAGGCAAAGTGGAGAAGCCTGGTCAATCATGCTCAAGACATACATGAGCATGACACTCCTGCATTCCCTGCCTGTCAGCATGAGCCATTGGAAGGAGAGGACAGAAATAAGGAGTGGCTTGAACCAGGTATCTATCGCTCAGGAATGTGCACAAGTTCACTTTTTCATGATCTGTTAGTTGATTGTCTGAATGAATATCCATGTGAATAACCTTTCACAAATATGTACAAAAAAGCATATGATCAGGGAGAGATTGAAAAATCAGTTGATGCTGATGTTGTATTTGTCAGGTTCATCAGCAGCTGTTCAACTGGAGGCTCTTGTGACTAAAAAACTGTTCATCAAAGATGTACGGCAGCTATCTCCCCAGAACCAAACCTACTCACTCGAGGCGTTTCACTCCCTGATGATCCGCTTTGCCACAAAGCACACAGGGTTCTCCTTCCTTGGAATGCATAGCAGGTACAGTCAGAGTCAGATAATTTGGTTTTGGCAGTACAAATGTAAAATTAGACATTTCAATACATTGACATTTCAGAATGTAAATGTATTCTGAATGAAAAGATCTTATCCTCATTACAGTAGAATAAAGAGTTACTGCACACTCCTCTGTGTACACAACATGTTTTTGCAATCGGCAGCTACAAGGGTGTGGCGACTCTTATCCCACAGTGTTTATTTCGTTGGCTGACACCTTGCGAGGACTGGTGTGCCCTTGCACCCTTGGTAACTGCCTTCATCATCATCTCTAAATGGAGGAGAGACATGCGCAATCTAGGGCTGCACGATTAATTTTTTTATTTAACCAGGAAGTCCCATTGAGATACAAGATCGGTTTGGGAGAGGGAGGTAAGGGGTTTTAGATTGTGTGTTGTGAAGTTTAGACTTCAGAGAGGGAGAGCAAAGTACAGAAAAAAATTTACCTGTATCGATTCCCAGGTAAAAAGAAACATTTTCAGGATCGGTGTCCTGAAAAGACCCACCGCGTAGGCCAGATCCAAGCCGCATTTTACAATAAACCTCTGTGGGGCTGCTTAAAAAAAATATTATAAGCGCAAATTTAATCGCAATCGCAATATCTGTCCGAAAAAAAATAGCAATTAGATTATTTCCCAAAATCGTGCAGCCCTAGCAATTTATTACACAGAGTGCTGATGTGATGTTTCGGGCTCTCGACATTAATTATCATAAAATGAATTATCATAAAATGTTTCTCCTTTCCATAGGCTCCTTTTAGCAGCTATGCATTACAACCACAATGGGAACCGAACAGTGGCCACTACTAGTGCTGGAGAACCACGCTACGCAGTGTCCTACCCTAGGTTCCGTAAAGGGGTACATCATGTGCATCCCATCAAAGACAAACCATCTTACGGTGTGTGTTCAATTACTATTTGGAATTATCAACAATTTGGAAATACTGCTATACTTTTATAATGTGTGTTTCAATATAATATTCTCTTCTCTTCAGACTATGCATTTGATTTGATGGGCTCTTTGAAGGACCAATATTCCAGAAGTCCATCAGCCCTGAGAGCCGTCAGTAAAGGTTTGGCAACTGCTGCTCCTCCCCCCATTGCAAGGACCTTTCAACAGGTGGACAAGGCTGAAGCTGTCACTCAGTACCTGACACAGAAGTCCCGCTTTTCTTCTGGCCACCAGGATCGCTAGTGTAACCCAGGTTTCAGATTTCCAAGGACCATATCCTTTTCTATGACACGAACTGATTGAACGAGAACACAAGGTCTTCCAAGGGCTTCAACCCTGTTCACCTTTTGTTATTTTGATATTGTATTTGATTTGATTTAGTTTGATATATGGGTACAGATATTCTCCTATAAGAAGGGAGAATTAAAGGGTAAATACGCCCAGTAAGGTACCTGAACTACTGACGTTCTCTTGTAAAGAGGACGAGTTAAAGGGTCAATGTACCCAATAAGATACTTGAATCCCATTGATGACATATTGATTATAGTTGAATCACTGATGGTTCTCCTGTAAAGAAAGATGGTAAATTCACCTAATAAGGTATTTGCATTCCTATAACCTGGAATATTTCTATTGGTACTTTGTTTGTGGTACACCTTCAAAGGAATAGGAGCATTTCACCTAATAAGGTATTTGCATTCCCTGCACGTAAGGGTTAGGTTTAAATTACTATGTTTAAACATTTACCTATTGAAATGATAAACTGATATACCGTAATTCCTCTAATAGTAACCGGTATTCAATTAAAAACCGGGTCTCTATTAATGACCGGGTGCACTGTTGAGCTAAGCAATTATAAGCCGGCCTCCTAATACAAGCCGGGTTTCATGTATATTAGAGTTATTGTTGTTATATGCTGGCCTGGCTGTGCAGTAAATACCATATAATGGTATGGTGTTAATGTTTACCAAGAGAGTAAGCCTACCTCAGAATTGTATAGAACGAAGTTATTATTATTATTATACCAGTATTGTGATTGCACTATTTTACTTTATTTAACTTTTTTTGACCACCTGTAATTGCACTGTTTACTACCGTATTTCATACAGTACTTGCTTGGTTTCAATAAATGAACCAAGTCCATTTTACTGGGTTCAAACTGACACAAAATGTTGATTTATTCATTATGATCTGTTTGAAAATTATCTGTTTGAATATCATTCGCTCAGAACACCAACCAGCTGACTATAAAAATTATAATGTGATGGGGACCGGGGACAGACTTCTGCTCTGCCCTCACCAAGCTAAGTAGAACTGTCCACTCTCAGCTGTTTGTGTAAATACTCTGTAATATTGAATATTCACTCTGTAATAAATATTTGATTGCTAACACCCTCTCCTCATCTTTCAAGGTCAATAAAAGTATATATATTACTCCTCTCCTCATTCGAACCTAGAATTCAATGATATAGATTCGAAAATAGATTCAATGTTGACTATACTATACATGACCGTGTAAGAAGCAAATGATGAGAATCATTGTTTTTAATCAAAACCCTGCATGGTTATTTATGACTTGCAAGTCCAATTGTATTGCCTTAATCCATATGGTCAATCTGATAAATGATAACACAGGTGGCATATAGTATATCATATCTTTGACAATAGTGACCAAATGTTTTTGGCATCTAAAGAAGACAAACATGAATACTGTCAATTCAGTTAAATAACTTTATTGGCTCAAGTCTGGCCATAAGAAGCCTCTGTAGTTTCCACCTTCCTCTGGAAACGTCCGTCTGATGGCGTGGACTACACAGGCAGGTATGACCTTCCTATTGTGACGACCAAGTTTATCATAAACCCAGCGAACAATCTGTCTGTACGCTGTGTAGCGGTATTGGCTGGAAGAGAGAGAGACAACACACACCCTGCTTTATTAATCCTGCAAGGGACATTCTTGTGTCATAGCACTGCAGTAGGCATGAAAATACAGGTCATGTTCATTTCAGGTGTGTGAGTCATACTTTTCATAAAATATTGTACAACTTACTCAAAATTCCTGAGGGTGAGTGCTCCATGCTCCTGGCGGAAGGCAAGATATGCTATCTGCAGCACAAAAGGATTCAGACAGGAACCTTCAAATCCTGGATGTTGTGTTAGACAACGGATGTTCTCAGGTCTGGGTGCTAAATCCTCTACTAGCTTCCAATAGGGCTGTATCTCTCTGCAACACATGCTCTCTATACCAGTGGTCATAGGTTGACATTCTCCACACAGACACCTGAGTTCAAAGACAGAAAAAAGAAAAGGTTATTATAATAAATAAAAAAGATTTTTTTACTAGACATCACTCAGGTGTATTATTGATGCTCTCATTGATACTATGTTTGTTTCTGAAGTGTGTGTGTGTGTGTGTGTGTGTGTGTGTGTGTGTGTGTGTGTGTGTGTGTGTGTGTGTGTGTGTGTGTGTGTGTGTGTGTGTGTGTGTGTGTGTGTGAGATATATAGAGAGAGGGGGGGGCTTTGGTAGACTATTGCATTGGTCTGAACTGCTGAGCCGAATGTATAGGTAAAAACCATATTATGCGTTTTCATCAATAAATAAATGGCAAAAAAAATGTTCTCTTGCACGCTTACGCACGCTTGCATTCACTGGGGGCCTACAAATACATTCTTTCATGGGGCCCAGAATCTACCCCTGGTGGTAATAGTGGTGGTAGTAGTAGTAGTAGTAGTAGTAGTAGTAGTAGTAGTAGTAGTAGTAGTAGTAGTAGTAGTAGTAGTAGTAATAGTAGTGGTGGTGGTGGTAGTAGTAGTAGTAGTTGTAGTAGTAGTAGTAGTAGTAATAGTAGTGGTAGTAGTAGTAGTAGTAATAGTAGTAGTAGTAGTAGTAGTAGTAGTAGTAGTAGTAGTAGTAGTAGTAGTAGTAGTAGTAGTAGTAGTAGTAGTAATAGTAGTGGTGGTGGTGGTAGTAGTAGTAGTAGTAGTTATAGTAGTAGTAGTATGGCAAGCCGCTTTAACATTTATTCCCATTTTCTAGCTAGCTGGGGACCTAGCTAGCTCATTCACAAGGACAATTTTGCGAATGAACTAGCTGGGTACCCAACTAGCTCATTTGCAAAGATGACCTAGCTAGCTATGGCAAGCCGTTTTAACATTTATTCCCATTTTCTAGCTAGCTGGGTACCTAGCTAGCTCATTCACAATGACAATTTTGCGAATGAACTAGCTGGGTACCCAACTAGCTCATTCGCAAAGATGACCTAGCTAGCTGGGTACCCAGCTAGCTCATTCGCAAGGACACATTTGTGAATGAGCTAGTTCGTTAACCAGCTAGCTCATTCGCAAAGACCATTTTGTGAATGAGCTAGCTGGGTACCCAACTAGCTCATTCGCAAAGATGACCTAGCTAGCTGGGTACCCAGCTAGCTAATGTGTCTTTGCGAATGAACTAGCTGGGTACCTAGCTAGCTCATTCACAGGAACAATTTTGCGAATGAACTAGCTGGGTACCCAACTAGCTCATTCGCAAAGATGACCTAGCTAGCTGGGTACCCAGCTAGTTCATTCACAAAGACACATTTGCGAATGAGCTAGCTCACTACCTAGGTTGCAAATGTGTCAGCTAGCTGGGTACCCAGCTAGCTAGGTAGCACGTGTCTTAGCTAGTTAACTAGCCGGCTTTGTCCCATAGGCTTTACACCAAATTTTGCCTCAGCTAGTAGCTAGCTCATTCGCAAAATGGTCCTTGCGAATGAGCTAGCTGGGTACCCAGCTAGCTAATGTGTCAGCTAGCTGGGTACCCAGCTAGCTCATTCGCAAGGACCATTTTGCGAATGAGCTAGTTGGGTACCCAGCTAGCTAATGTGTTTTTGCAAATGAACTAGCTGGGTACCTAGCTAGCTCATTCGCAAGGACCATTTTGCGAATGAGCTAGTTGTGTACCCAGCTAGCTAATGTGTTTTTGCAAATGAACTAGCTGGGTACCCAGCTAGCTCATTCACAAAATAGTCCTTGTGAATGAGCTAGCTAGGTACCCAGCTAGTTCATTCGCAAAGACACATTAGCTAGCTGGGTACCTAGCTAGCTCATTCACAAAATACTCCTTGTGAATGAGCTAGCTAGGTACCCAGCTAGTTCATTCGCAAAGACACATTAGCTAGCTGGGTACCCAACTAGCTTGTCTTTGCGAATCAGCTAGCTGGGTAGCTAGCTAGCTCATTTGCAAGGACACATTTGTGAATGAGCTAGTTCGTTAACCAGCTAGCTCATTCGCAAGGACACATTTGTGAATGAGCTAGTTCGTTAACCAGCTAGCTCATTCGCAAAGACCATTTTGTGAATGAGCTAGCTGGGTACCCAACTAGCTCATTCGCAAAGATGACCTAGCTAGCTGGGTACCCAGCTAGCTAATGTGTCTTTGCGAATGAACTAGCTGGGTACCTAGCTAGCTCATTCACAGGAACAATTTTGCGAATGAACTAGCTAGGTACCCAACTAGCTCATTCGCAAAGATGACCTAGCTAGCTGGGTACCCAGCTAGTTCATTCGCAAAGACACATTTGCGAATGAGCTAGCTCACTACCTAGGTTGCAAATGTGTCTTAGCTAGTTAACTAGCCGGCTTTGTCCCATAGGCTTTACACCAAATTTTGCCTCAGCTAGTAGCTAGCTCATTCGCAAGGACCATTTTGCGAATGAACTAGCTGGGTACCCAACTAGTTCATTCGCAAAGATGATCTAGCTAGCTGGGTACCCAGCTAGTTCATTCGCAAGGACCATTTTGCGAATGAACTAGCTGGGTACCCAACTAGTTCATTCGCAAAGATGACCTAGCTAGCTGGGTACCCAACTAGTTCATTCGCAAAGATGACCTAGCTAGCTGGGTACCCAGCTAGTTCATTCGCAAGGATCATTTTGCGAATGAGCTAGTTGGGTACCCAGCTAGTTCATTCGCAACCTGCGATTTTGCGAATGAGCTAGTTGGGTACCCAGCTAGTTCATTCGCAACCTGCGAATGAACTAGCTGGGATGAGTAGCAACGTCTGGGGGCGGACGTCTAGGGGCGTGGTACATGACGTAGCTGCTGGTATTTGCATTTCAATGATAGGGCAAATTTGATTGGGTCATTCTGAAGTCTGGGGGCAGGGCTAGGCATACAGAAATACGCTACAGCCCTTTCCGTGCACCCCGGTTCTGTTTATAGTCCCCAGCTCAACAAATTATGTGTTTTAAAATATGTTGCGACCGTCGGATTGTTGTTAAAAACGGAGGGATACTAGCTAAGGTGTGCGGGAGTTGGCGTATATAAGTTGATTGCTTTAAAACGGAGAGAAATGTCGTATTTACGCTGTTGTACGGGCTGATGGACGAAAATCTTTGGTTTTAGCCTAACGTATGGGGTGGTGTTCAATTCGCGAGCGGGTAAGGGGCCTACGTAATGTTTAAAGAACAACATCTAAGGTTATGTGGAATTTACAAATCTAGATGTGAAGAAAGATTTTGAAAAGATGTTTTAATTTTCTTTTAAATTAGATAAGTTGCCGATGAGGAATCGTTAAAGGACGTGGCGAGGAGAGATGACGTATGTTCGCTTCGGGTTTGCGCGATGAGCTCTGGGTATCGTAGTTTTAGTGTTTAACGTTAAGCAGTGTTTGTGAATGTTAAATGTGGGGAATGTTTGTGCTGCTGTGACACATTAAAGAACAACATCTAAGGTTATGTGGAATTTACAAATCTAGATGTGAAGAAAGATTTTGAAAAGATGTTTTAATTTTCTGTTAAATTAGATAAGTTGCCGGATAAATTGCGATCGTTTTACCGGAAGTGGTCACGGACTCACGGCTTCTCAAACTACATTGTTCTACCGTCAACAATGTATTGAATGATCGGGAGAAACACACATCAAAATGGGTGAGTAAATAAGCTGACAATATTAGCATAGATGAATAAATAGCTAACGTTATCCAGTTGACATTACAGATCATAGCTTTCATAACGTCAGCTAACGTTAACGAAAGTAGAGTAGGTTTCATGTTAGCTGTACTGGTTGTTCATAGCTTGCTAGCTAGCTAACATTACCTAACGTTAGTATATCGATATCCTAATTTAACGTTAGCTATTTATCCATACTCTAACTACAGTAAATGTCTGGATGTAACAGTACTGTATATCTGTATGTCGTGTATGTCATGATGAATTGAAAATGGGGACCTGATGTAAACAAGACTTTCTATCTCTCTGTTATGCAACCCCAATTAGCAGTTGTTTTTACTGTATTTATTCTGCAATCTTAAATAAACAAATCAAACCTTAGCTAATTTCCCCCCATGATGTGATTGATTGAAAACGTTATTAACAGATTGCAGAATGGGTACAATACAGTACGGCTAAATTCACACAAGTACTAAGGATGCAGTTTATGACATAAAGATATACAGTACTTTGTAAGAAAACGAGATAATAAAAGATATATACATCCGAAAGAGACTATATTATTCTCATGTACAATGAAGTTGTGATATTTTTCTGTATTGTCGCAGTGAAAGGGTTAACCCATTGGTAGTGTGGTAGTGAAAGGGTGTATGTATCTAGCTTTTTAAATCCATTTCAAGGTACATTCACACACTGTCATACTTTTGTTTCTGAAAGACAACTACTGTTTCATATTGTGTCAGATTCTCAGATAGTGGTCCCCGCCACAACCGTGTCACCTAGTACTTTCTACAAGCTGGGCAATGACTCCTTCAAACTGGTGGCCCAGAAGATGAAGTGGGACGAGGCCAGGAGGCAGTGCCAAGCAGACGACGCATATCTGGCCAATATCCTGAACCCGATAATACAAGCCTTCATTACCCTGCAGATCCATAAGTTATTATCCATAAATTATTATTATTATCTCTGTGTGTGGCGTTAGGCGCTGAGCGTGGCACGAATAAATTATTTTTCAGCCCGCTTTTGTATCGTGCATAAGAACACAAATACTCTCGATAATCTATAGTTTATTTGAAAACTATTCATAAATCAGCCGGAAAATGACAATGTGTTTTGTGTATTCCAGTAAATGGCTATTTTCGTGGAATTTCTCTGAAATTACTAATGTAGAACTCTCCGAAACTATACTCGTATTCAAAACGGTATAAAACGGAAATGTACTGATGAAAAAACAATCCGTTTTGTACATCTTTGACTGCAAGCAAGTCATTGATAAGCGACGGGTGTATTAGACACATAGCCATAATTTAAGATATAGTTTATGCATTCGCAAATGTGCTCGTCCTCCCATTGATTAACGTGGTGGCATCCAAGCGATAAATTGTCATATCCGGCTGGCAACCAATGTGTTAACCCTTTCACTGCCACACGACAGAAGGTTAACCCTTTACTATCACGCAACCGACGGCGATGCTTCATCATTAGCATCATTAGCTCTGCATCCGTGGAGCTAATGATGGAGCATCGCCGTCGGTTGTGTGATAGTAAAGGGCTAACCTTCTGTATTGTCACAGTGAAAGGGTCAAGGACACTGGGTCAGACAGTTGTTTGTTCACAGAGGATCTTGTTCTCTCTTGTGACTTCTCTTTTCTCAGACTGGCGGCCGGTTCAAGTGGGTGGACAACTGGCCTCTTTCCTAGTCAAGTCAAGTCAAGAGTTTTAATTATCACGGCATACAGGTATACAATGAAATGCGGGTGGTCTTGCCCGCAACGATATGCAATACAGTGGTACAACATATAATAGAATCCAATAAAAAAAAAAAACATAGTGCAATAAACAGGTACAGGTAACATGGTGTGACATCTCGGTATCTGTACATAGTTATTTACAGAGCATGAAGGACATGCTACACCAAATGGGGGAGAAACGAGCCTACAATGAACGACGCCTGTGTCAGGGCTCTACAGTGCGAGCAAATTGCTCGCATATGCCCCTAAAAATATGTGTGTGCAAACCTGCAAAATCAAGTACTCGCACGGCGTGCGAAGTGGGGCCGGCGAGTGCAGAGTACAGCCTCATTCGTCCTTTTTTTTCTCCGCTGCGAGAATCGTTAAAAAACTACAAGTCCCACAGTTCACAGCCGCATAAACGTTCCAATCACAGTAGAGTTTCCTGTGGTCACGCGACTGGAAACTGAAAGTAATGTTTAGCGTCAGCATAGATATATCTATGAGCGTCAGTGTCTGAGTCAGACAATACAGCCATGTCGAAGCCCATTCATTTTTATTTTGCGCGAAAGATACCGGAGAATGAGAAGTCAGGCGAGGCAGCTCATGTTACAGAGGTGATAGTTAACCAAGATACTGACGCTAGCCAGCATGCTAGCGAGGCTACACCCACTACTACCCCCACTGTAGCACCCAATGTACCCACTGTAGCTAACTAGCTAACGAAGCTACACCCAATGTACCCACTGTAGCTAACGAAGCTACACCCAATGTACCCACTGTAGCTAACGATGCTACACCCACTGGAGCCGGAGGGAAGACATACAAATTTAACGTGAATTGGCTAAACATTTTCCCATGGCTAGAGTTGGAAAACAATGTCATGTTTTGTAAATATTGCAGAGGGCAGAAACAGGCAGGCAATACGCCCTTTGTGTCGGGAAACCCGCACCTGAAGAGATTCGGTAGTAAAACACAACGTCTCGCGGCGGCACATCCAGTCATCCAGTGTAGAGATTTGTACATATTGAGAAAGGAGAGACCATCCTTGTGAGTTTGTTTAGCACACACACACAGTGTGGGCCAGTGACTTTGGTGCTATTGCACAGTTCCGTTCCCATTTGAACATGCACATACAGAGTACTACTATACATGTACATTTATTTTTGTTTAAAAAATGTGAGTTTGTTTAGCACACACACACACAGTGTGGGCCAGTGACTTTGGTGCTATTGCACAGTTCCGTTCCCATTTGAACATGCACATACAGAGTACTACTATACATGTACATTTATTTTTGTTTAAAAAATGTGAGTTTGTTAATAAACTCAGTTACTAGAAAAAAAATCACTGTGCTCCTAAATTTCTTTGTGTGCTCCTAAATTTTTTCATTTAGGAGCACCTGTGCCCCTAATGAAAAAGGTTAGCGTAGAGCCCTGTCTACATGGACGTGGACCGAACGTGGAAGACGGCAGCATGCAGCAACAGCCACTACTCTCTCTGCAAGAGGTCACCAGGTCTGAATATCTCTATATGATGATAATAATAATAATAATAATAATAATAATAATAATAATAATAATAATAATAATAATAATAATAATAATAATAATAATAATAATAATAATAATAATAATAATAATAATAATAATAATAATAATAATAATAATAATAATAATGGTAATAATAACTTAATTTGCATAGCACCTTCACAGCAGTAATGTAGACATAATGGACATAAAATAGACATAGGCATAATATTAGCATGCAATTAGCATAAAATAGTGCAGTGCAATAAAATCGCTCTAATTTACAGTACAATAATCACTGTGCATGTAATGAGTATAAGTAGCAGAGTGTATTAAAGGTGCTATGCATTATAAATGTCATTTTTCAGTCTCTAGCATTGTATTAGAGTAATAGGAGTTCGTATCAATGTGTTTTTGGGCCTAAATACTATATTGGCGAATTCCTCAGCTACAGCCCATCCCCTCTTTGCCTCTAGTAAATCAGGTCATGTTGATTTGACGACCTGGTGCACGTCACAGGGCGCTGTTTATAGCGCACGGTGATGTGATTGGCTCTGTGGTTTTAGTAATGCCCGCCTCCATTCTTGCTACCTGCAGGGTGGAAGGTTTGTCCAGAAGATCACTAATCAGCTGAAGCCTGATGCGGTTCCCTCGGTCTTCGACAGACAGACCGGCGTTAGCTCTCGGGACTCGGGAGCGATCGCTAGCTACTTAGCACCAGCCGGGGCCAGCGTTAGCAACCGGGAGCGTCGTTGAGCATTCAGCCTGCTGGCTACCTATATCCACTTCAACCAGCGTCGCAGAGCATTCAGCCTGCTGGCTACACAGCTTGTCGGTGTGCTAATAGCCTCTGCAAGCTAACGGTAGCTGGCTCCAGGCTATTAGCACATCGACAAGCTGCTGGAGCTCCCGACGCTCGGCTGGTTGAAGTGGATCTAGGTAGCCAGCAGGCTGAATGCTCCGCGACGCTCCCGGTTGCTATCATGTGCAGGTCCTCTTCTCAGACCTGTGTGGCAAAGCACTGCACACGCATCATGCAAGCTACACATCGCTGCATGTTGATCAATGGTGGCCCACTCGGTGCATCACAGTGGGCTACTATTGTGCTAACAACAACCGCGGTGTCCGGCTTGTCGGCCGGCATGAGTGCTCGATTTGGGGTGGTTCTCTCCTCCTTGTGTGGCCCGTTCTCGCGGGTGTCCTGCCGGGGAGCTTGTGGACGCGACAACAGCGGTGGCCGTAGCGTTAGTTAGCTCATAGCTATTGTGTACCACTAGCGTTACGGCGGGCTCGAGCACCCTACGGCTGCCGCCGTTGTCGCGTCCATGGGCTCCCCGGCAGGGTACCCGTGGGGACGGGGGTGTACAGAGAGGAGAGAACCATTTTGTGTCGGGCGTGCATGCCGGCCAGCGAGCCGGACGTCGGGATATGTTGTTAGCACAATAGCTACCAAGCTAAGCTATGTTAGCTTCTAACGGTGTATACACAATATGTACAACGACACAATGATTTACATTATTACAAATATGGTAACGTGGTTGTGGCTTTTACAAATAGTGGTAACATATATATAGATAGACAGTACTGCTACATCTCTATATTTATGACATACCATATTTGTATTGCTACAGTACTGCTCAGTACTGCTATGATGGAGACCAGAGAAAGACTTTCGTCTTGTTTACATCAGGGTCCCCCAATTTCAATTCATGGTAACATATTATATATATATAGATAGACAGTACTGCTACATCTCTATATTTATGACATACCATATTTGTATGTAACCTGAAACCTAATCTCTGACGGGGAGATGGGCGGAGCTATTTGGTGGGTGGCTGTCACTCAAAGCATTCTGCCAGAATGGGTGGAGCCAAGCCAATAATAGCCTGCTTTCATGAGGCTGAAAAATGCTGGTTTTGAGTACAAGATTAGAAATATAAAACAATGATTATTTTTGGAATAAAAATTACAGATGTGTTACATAGACTCACAGGAAGTGTGTAAAGTTGCCCAAATAGTGCTAGGAATAGCAGTGCATAACCCCTTTAAAAGGCTAAGGTGAACGAGGTACGTATTTAGCTTACTTTTGAAAATATTTAGTGATCTAGCCCAGTGGTTCTCAAACTGTGGTACGCGTACCACTAGTGGTACTTGGTGGTACTGCTGGTGGTACTTGAAAACATTTCCAAAAAAGCTAAAAAAAAAAAAAAAAAATGTTTTTGTGCAGTCAGGCCACTGAATTTAGAAGCAGGCCAGGCCAGGCCAGTGTTTCTGGTTGCGGCGGCGCGATAGTTAGATAATCTAAGTGGGGAACAACCAGGAGATCACTGTGACAGAGAGTAATGCAGTCTAAACAGTCATAAATCTTTAATTAAACTATAAATCTTTAATTAAACTTCAGCCCTGATCATAACCATTTATTTTTAGATTTCTTGTAATGTCAGATAAAAAATGAAATACTCCCACTTTTCTGAAAAGAGTTGGTGTTAAATCTGACATTACAAAAAATCCATCAAAATATGTGTTGCTGCTAATCATTGACACATGCCTAGCCTGTAATAATCTCCCCCAGAAAAATGTACTTTGCATTTGATATATTGAAAATATTTTACTTTTTGTGTTTTTTTAACAATAATTTGTGATGCCATCACACAAACTGGCATTTAAAGGGTAAACATTCAAAAATGTATTGAATATGTGTTTTCTTCTTTTTTACAATAATTTGTGATGCCCATCACAAACACTGGCATTTAAAGGGTAGCAATGCCTGCACCAGAATGCAGGAAATTAAGTTTTTGTAACAAAATAAGTGCGTGTGTGTGTGTGTGTGTGTGTGTGTGTGTGTGTGTGTGTGTGTGTGTGTGTGTGTGTGTGTGTGTGTATGTGTGTGTGTGTGTGTGAGAGAGAGAATGACGGACAATTGCTTGCTGTGTGAGAGAGAGAGAGAGAGTGAGAGAGAGAGATAGAGAGAATTAAGTACATTTGCTGAAATACAGTTGTTCTTAATTTTCTCACTTGCTATGTGAGAATGTTAGTTATTATGTTCTCAATGCCCCTTGCATTGGATGAGTTGTGTGGAAGCGTAGTTCTAGTGCTATCTCTTTGTACATTGTGGCTGTGTCTGACAAAAGTTAACAATAAATAATGGTATCAGGAATACATTTGCCTCCTGCATGAACTGTGCATAGCTGAATAGACTGTATTTTAACGCCGGTCATATGGTGGTACTTGGAGAGCCAGCTACGTTCTCAGGTGGTACTTGGTGTAAAAAGTTTGAGAACCACTGATCTAGCCTAATGTCCATAGGGTGTTCCATGGCTTTGGTGCATCATTCGCAAAGGCTGCCTCCTTGATTTTCTTTTGGCTGTGGTTGGGAACCTTCAATAAACCAGTAGTCATTCATTAATTTGGCCGTCCTCAGACGGGTTCGCCAGTGGAGATTCCAATCATCCCGATCCTCCATACATCCGACCAGTTGCGTAGGGCTCTCCACACCTGCGTCCTTCCTCAGTATGTCTACATATGTCGGCGTGGGACATCCTCTTGGTCGTCGCCCGTGTGTTGGCTCCCAGAGCACTAGCTTGCTAGTCGGAAGTACCTGGTGTCGGTGGCAGTGACCTGCAAGTTTCATCCTCCTGGATGCCACCTTGTCGCTCAGCCTTGGTAGTCCCCCGTACAGATGCTTGTTGGTTACATGCTCATTCAGAACGCAGTTTCCCGCCTGATCTCAAACCTACCGAAGTCAGCCCATGTCACCCCACTTCTTAGGGACCTGCACTGGCTCCCCATTGCCGCACAAATCCGCTTCAAGGCCCTCGACCAGGCATATCGTGTGGCAAAGGGAACGGCTCCCGCCTACCTCCGGTCAATGGTCTCTAACTACACACCCTCAAGACCCCTATACGCTCTGCATCTTCCAGCTGCCTCAGACCTACTCCTATCCAAGCTCCGGGAGGGTCATCAAAGAGAAGCCGCCTATTCTCAGTCCTTGCCCCATAATGGTAGAACGAACTTCCCACCACAGTTAGGACAGCCGAAACCCATCCAATCTTTTGCTGTCGACTAAAGACACACTTCTTCAACCAATATCTGAAATACAATTAATAAATATATCTAACCCTAACTAACCTTACTGTCATGCACTTGTCCTAATATACTAACCCAGTGGTTCTCAACTTTTTTACACCAAGTACCACTTGAGAGCGTAGATGGCTCTCCAAGTACCACCATATGACCGACGTTAAAATACAGTAATTAACTCTATTCAGCTATGCACAGTTCACACAGGAGGCAAATTTATTCCTAATACCATTATTTATTGTTAACTTGTACGAAAGGGGTACTAGAACTAGCAAACTCTTCCACACAATTCTCAAACAATGCAAGGGGAATTGAGAACATAATAACTAACATTCTCACATAGCAAGTGAGAAAATGAAGAACAACTGTGAAAATTAAGAACAACTGTATTTCAGCAAATGTACTTCATTCAAACACTCTCTGAATGAACACTCTCCATCTCTCTCTCACACTCTCCATCTCACACACTCTCTCTCTCTCTCTCTCTCTCTCTCACACATGCACAAAGTGTAACAGGCGAGGGATAATACAGTTCAAACAAATAAGTGTATTTCTCTGTCTGTCAGATTCTATCTCTCCCCCACTGTGTCTCTCCCTCTCCATCTCTCTCCCCCCTCTCTCTCCTTCTCTCTTTCTCTCTCCCTCTATCTCCTTCCCTTTCTCTCTCCTTCTCTCTCCCTCTCTCTCCTTCCCTTTCTCTCTCCCTCTCTCTCTTCCCCCTCTCTCTCCCCCTCATTCTGTCTCTCACACACACACACAAATTTTGCGTGGGCTGATCCATAGTGGGCGAGTGCCTGCGGTCAACCGCGGTGGCGATCAAACTAAAATATTTTTATTGTTTGCGGTTAATTTGCGACCTGGTTAGTTAAAATACAAATATAATTAGCATAATACCGCCGATATCCTGCATCAAATCCCGACTCTTTCCAGAGGGATCTTCTTCCAATCAAATAAAGTCTAATCCGATGGCAGTAACAGCATAAGGATGAATGAATAGTGATGTGGATGTAAATCAACAAAACACTTGTAGTCCATTCTAGAAGTGACGGAAGGCTTTGAGAAACGAGTGTTCAGTCGCTCGGTATAGTGTGTGGCTACTTACCAGCTTTCGCTATGCAAACCTTAATTTAGTCTCTTGAAACCTGTTTTTTCATGCATTAGTATTATCTCATCCCGATTCTCCTTATTTCAGGTGAGTGGCACTGGATCGACAACAGCGTCGTGGACTACACCAACTGGAAAGTCGGGTATCTCATGATGCAGCAGTTAAGGTGTTGATACCATTCAGCACCACATATCTGTGTGAAGCTGGCTTTTCATCCATGACGGCTCTGAAAACAAAATATAGGGCCAAGTTGAGCCTTGAGGATGACATGCGTGTTGCCTTGTCAAAGATCTCCCCACGTATTGACCGTATTATTAGCCAGCAGCAGCAGACCTCGCATTGAGCTAGAAATTTCCACTGAGTGAACTAGTGCTTATTTTCTGTATTTATTTATATTTTTTGAGAAATGGTAACTTGGTGATCCTTTTCTGTATTTAAAAAGAATACATGATTTTCTGTTTTTGAGAAATGGTCAAACTTATCCAAATATGCTATTTTTATGGAGAACAGTGCAGCTGCAACAGATAGCACTTTAGTGATCCTTTTCTGTATTTAAAAAAAATACATGATTTTCTGTTTTTGAGAAATGGTCACACTTATCCAAATATGCTATTTTTATGGAAAAGTGTGCAGCTGCATGTGCAGCTGCAACAGATAGCACTTTAGTGATAATTTTCTGTAATTATTAATGCTATTTGATTTACTAATAACTACAAGCAGTGTAATGTCAACAGTACTAAGCCATTTAGACCTGAAACACCTGTTAATAATGCATTATATAGCCTGCATATACACACAAATGTGTTTCCCGGTTTCTTAAATAAACATTATTTTGAAAGCAAGCACTTTTGTCATCATTGTAGCAAAAAAGACAGGACCGGAAAAGTCTTTATCGTATGTAGGGGTGACCCCCCCCCCCCAACCACCTCCAATGTACAGTCCCCCCCACCCCACCTACCCAACCTCCTCCAATGTACAGTTTCTACGTCAAATGTATATACTCTCTTTTCTGGACTATTTTTGTATCACAAACAGTACTGTATTTGCAAATCTGGTAAATCTGGTATGTCATAAATGTATAGATGTAGCAGTACTGTCTATCTGTGTGTCATGTATGTCATATATGTCCTGATGAATTGAAAATGGGGGACCCTGATGTAAACAAGACGAAAGCCTTTCTCTGGTCTGCATCCCCTTAACAATTGTGTGTATTGAGCTGTACTGTACTGTACCCATTCTGCAATATGTTAATACAGTTTTCAATCAATCAATCATTCGGTCATGTTGCATTGCAACTACCGCCCTGTTTCTATTCTTATCTCCATCTCGAAAGTCATGGAAAAAATAGTCTACGAACAGGTCGAAAAGTACCTAGCGGAAAAAAATCTAATCTACGAATTCCAATCTGGCTTCAGAACATCCCACTCCACTGACACATTGATTGATTGAAAAGTTTATTAACAGATTGCAGAATGGGTACAGTACAGCTCAATGCATACAATTGTTAAGGGGATGCAGACCAGAGAAAGACTTTCGTCTTGTTTACATCAGGGTCCCCCATTTTCATTCATTCATCATCAATTCACCTATTTGAACGACCACATCAAACAAGAGGTGGACGCGGGCAAATACTGCGGCATGGTCATGCTGGACCTACAAAAGGCCTTCGACACTGTCAATCACTCCATTCTGATTGAGTGAGCTGGATGCAATCCTACCTGCAGCTGTGTTTGTCGACGGTGACTTGAAATGCAAAGCAGTTGAATATATATATATTCCATGAAATATGACAGAATCAACAGACGAATATTTATGTGGCGATAAAATACAAGACATTGAATGCGATATCGACCCAGAAAGACGTGTTTAATTCCATTGAAGCCAATTGTAATTATTATACTGAGTAACAATTTAGTGAATGTATAGTATTAGATAACACATTTTCGTTAATACATTTCAAGGGGGGTCTATGTAGAAGACGTCAATGCTGCTTACAATACTTTTTTGAATATCTATCAGACACTTTACGATAGGCACTGCCCAATGGTTCAACATAAACAAAAAAGTAATGACAATAGAAAACCATGGATAACAAAGTGGTTAGAGAATGCATGTAAAAAGAAAAACAAACTATAGAGATTTGATCAAATGTAGAAAAAAGGCTGCTGAAACTAAATACAAAGTGTATAAGAATAAGTTAGTATTCATTATGAGATGGGCCAAGAAAGATTATTACAATAGATTGTTAGGCGGAAATAATAAATAAGGTAATGGAAAATAAATCAGCGTCCATAAAAATGCCTAGCCATTTCATTAGTAATAGTAAGACTATAAAAAACATGAATGAGATGGTTAATGAATTCAACAATTTTTTTGTGAATGTGGGGCCAAATCTGGCAGATGCCATTCAAAAACACGATGAACCATTACAGGAAGGATGGAGAGGAGATAGTAAAGTACTGCAGTCTATGTTTTTGGGAAATGTCAGTGAAGCAGAAATCATATCCATTGTATCAAAGTCAAAGAATAAGACATCCATTGACAGTGATGGGATAATAATAACTTTATTTGTATAGCACTTTTCATACAGAGGTTGCAGTTCAAAGTGCTTCACAACAGTAGAACATACAGGCATAAGCAAGCATAAAAAAATTATAAGAAAATTTAAATACAAAGAGATAGAGATACAGTAATACAAATCTAGTCCCTTTGCAGGTTGATGTGAACACAACATGCAAAGAACATGCAATACAAAGATAATAAACGTACATACTAATTGTGTAGTAGTTATTATTATTGTATTAATATTCTACAGTATCGGCAGATCGCTGCCATCTCAAATGAATCTTCTGTACATCCCTGCAAGAAAGCCATTGAGAATATATATAGTGTGTTATTTAATTTCTTTAATCCATATGTGTTGTCTGGAAGCACTTTGCCGTATTCTATTATAATATTTTTTTGTTTGTGTTGTATGTTACATACGTCTGGTGGCAATCAATTTCCCCATTTGGGGATTAATAAAGTATATTCTCTCAAATCATTTTCAATTCTCCGTTTTCTATCAACAAATCTCGCATATCCTTGTCAGACAGATTGCCATACATGTCCTATTACATTCTAACATAACTTCAGCCATTTCTCTACTCTACTACTGTAACGTTGAATCTTGAGACGCAACTATATTTGAACGGAACTGCAAACTTGAACCACGGCTGCTGTCCGCCCCGCCCCCAGACTTCAGAATGACCCAATAAAATGCGCTCTGTCATTGAAATGCAAATACCAGCATCTGCGTCATGTACCACGCCCCTAGACGTCCGCCCCCAGACGTTGCTACTCATCCCAGCTAGTTCATTCGCAGGTTGCGAATGAACTAGCTGGGTACCCAACTAGTTCATTCGCAAAATGATCCTTGCGAATGAACTAGCTGGGTACCCAGCTAGCTAGGTCATCTTTGCCAATGAACTAGTTGGGTACCCAGCTAGTTCATTCGCAAAATGATCCTTGCGAATGAACTAGCTGGGTACCCAGCTAGCTAGGTCATCTTTGCGAATGAACTAGTTGGGTACCCAGCTAGTTCATTCGCAAAATGATCCTTGCGAATGAACTAGCTGGGTACCCAGCTAGCTAGGTCATCTTTGCGAATGAACTAGTTGGGTACCCAGTTAGTTCATTCGCAAAATGGTCCTTGCGAATGCTAGCTGGGTACCCAGCTAGCTCATTCACAAGGACCATTTTGCGAATGAGCTAGCTACTAGCTGAAGCAAAATTTGGTGTAAAGCCTATGGGACAAAGCCGGCTAGTTAACTAGCTAAGACACGTGCTACCTAGCTAGCTGGGTACCCAGCTAGCTGACACATTTGCAACCTAGGTAGTGAGCTAGCTCATTCGCAAATGTGTCTTTGCGAATGAGCTAGCTAGGTACCCAGCTAGCTAGGTCATCTTTGCGAATGAGCTAGTTGGGTACCCAACTAGCTCATTCGCAAAATGATCCTTGCGAATGAACTAGCTGGGTACCCAGCTAGCTAGGTCATCTTTGCGAATGAACTAGTTGGGTACCCAGCTAGTTCATTCGCAAAATGATCCTTGCGAATGAACTAGCTAGGTACCCAGCTAGTTCATTCGCAAAGACACATTAGCTAGCTGGGTAGGTCATCTTTGCGAATGAGCTAGTTGGGTACCCAGCTAGTTCATTCGCAACCTGCGAATGAACTAGTTGGGTACCCAGCTAGTTCATTCACAACCTGCGAATGAACTAGCTGAGATGAGTAGCAACGTCTGGGGGCGGACGTCTAGGGGCGTGGTACATGACGTAGCTGCTGGTATTTGCATTTCAATGATAGGGCACATTTGATTGGGTCATTCTGAAGTCTGGGGGCAGGGCTAGGCATACAGAAATACGCTACAGCCCTTTCCGTGCACCCTGGTTCTGTTTATAGTCCCCAGCTCAACAAATTATGTGTTTTAAAATATGTTGCAACCTTGGATTGTTGTTAAAAACGGAGGGATACTAGCTAAGGTGTGCGGGAGTTGGCGTATATAAGTTGATTGCTTTAAAACGGAGAGAAATGTCGTATTTACGCTGTTTAAAACGGGCTGATGGACGAAAATCTTTGGTTTTAGCTAATATTATGCGTTTTAAAATATGTTGCGACTGTCGGATTGTTGTTAAAAACGCAGGGATACTAGCTAAGGTGTGCGGGAGTTGGCGTATATAAGTTGATTGCTTTAAAACGGAGAGAAATGTCGTATTTACGCTGTTTAAAACGGGCTGATGGACGAAAATCTTTGGTTTTAGCTAATATTATGCGTTTTAAAATATGTTGCGACTGTCGGATTGTTGTTAAAAACGCAGGGATACTAGCTAAGGTGTGCAGGAGTTGGCGTATATAAGTTGATTGCTTTAAAACGGAGAGAAATGTCGTATTTACGCTGTTTAAAACGGGCTGATGGACGAAAATCTTTGGTTTTAGCTAATATTATGCGTTTTAAAATATGTTGCGACTGTCGGATTGTTGTTAAAAACGCAGGGATACTAGCTAAGGTGTGCGGGAGTTGGCGTATATAAGTTGATTGCTTTAAGAACGGAGAGAAATGTCGTATTTACACTGTTTAAAACGGGCTGATGGACGAAAATCTTTGGTTTTAGCTAATATTATGCGTTTTAAAATATGTTGCGACCGTCGGATTGTTGTTAAAAACGCAGGGATACTAGCTAAGGTGTGCGGGAGTTGGCGTATATAAGTTGATTGCTTTAAGAACGGAGAGAAATGTCGTATTTACGCTGTTTAAAACGGGCTGATGGACGAAAATCTTTGGTTTTAGCCTAACGTATGGGGTGGCGTTCAATTCGCGAGCGGGTAAGGGGCCTACGTAATGTTTAAAGAACAACATCTAAGGTTATGTGGAATTTACAAATCTAGATGTGAAGGAAGATTTTGAAAATATGTTTTAATTTTCTTTTAAATTAGATAAGTTGCCGGTGAGGAATAGTTAAAGGACGTGGCGAGGAAAGATGACGTATATTCGCTTCCGGTTTGCGCGATGAGCTCTGGGTATCGTAGTTTTAGTGTAAGACCACTACACGTTCCGCGTTACATTGAAATCGGGGAGGAGATTGCGGGGGGTGCATATGAATGAATGTGGACGAGAGCCGTGATGTAAGTGGTTGCCGATACGGCTGTGGGGGTGCTAGAGACATGATCGAATAGACGTTTATGCGCCTCGCTCTCCTGAACACGGCGTGACCAATAACTAATCGATCAGAAATAAATCGGCAGAGAAAAAGCCCATTTTAAAGCACCTATTCCGCATGGACATGCGCAGAGTGCCCATGGAGTCTGGACGACGCGAGATGACGCACGAATGAATGTGGACTGTTCTATCAGAGGGGGGAGCTTCGGTGGCCAATGTCCTTTCAGCCGAACAGGATAATGAAAAAATTATCCCACTAAATGGCCAGACGCGTCTTATGGCGACATCTACAATTACCTCATTGAGTCTCCAGGTAGACTAATATTTATATTTAAGTGCAGCGGTCTGTAGCCACTTACATGCCCATCGAAGCTCCCCCCTCTGATGGAACAGTCCACATTCATTCGAGCGTCATCTCGCGTCGTCCAGATCTCTGTATATGTCAAAATACTTCCCAAAGGTCAGTGAATACCACGATCACAACACCAGAGGGAGCTCCACAAATCATGTAAAACCCAGATTCGGCTCAAACAAGGGATTAAACACGTTTCGCAATTATGCCACATCAATGTGGAACGCCCTACCCAAAGCTGTAAAGGAATGTGAATCACTACCCACTTTCAAAAACACTCTCAAAGAACCTGGCCCCTACAAATGTCCTAACCCAACCCCCTCCAATGTACAGTAAATTACCTATTATGGTTGTCAATATTCCAATGTACAGTTTTGCTTGTTTGTACACTGCCCCCCCCCCCCAATGTACAGTAAATTACCTAGTATGGTTGTCAATATTCCAATGTACAGTTTTGCTTGTACAGTTGTACAGTGCCCCCCCCCCAACCCCTCCTACCCAACCTCACCCACCCACCCAACCTCCTCCAATGTACAGTTTTTACGTCAAATGTATATACTCTCTTTTCTGGAGAGAAAAGTGATAATGAAAATTATCACTAAAGTGCTATCTGTTGCAGCTGCACACTTTTCCATAAAAATAGCATATTTGGATAAGTTTGACCATTTCTCAAAAACAGAAAATCATGTATTTTTTTTAAATACAGAAAAGGATCACCAAGTTACCATTTCTCAAAAAATATAAATAAATACAGAAAATAAGCACTAGTTCACTCAGTGGACATTTCTAGCTCAATGCGAGGTCTGCTGCTGCTGGCTAATAATACGGTCACTACGTGGGGAGATCTTTGACAAGGCAACACGCATGTCATCCTCAAGGCTCAACTTGGCCCTATATTTTGTTTTCAGAGCTGTCATGGATGAAAAGCCAGCTTCACACAGATATGTGGTGCTGAATGGTATCAACACCTTAACTGCTGCATCATAAGATACTTGGTACTCAGCACCACACTCTGAAACTAGCTCTCCAGGTGGTATCAGATGAGATTTCAATGAGTTCTTCCAAGAGTTTGGATGGAGATGTGTCAGGAAGCTTTGTCTCAATGTTGTCTGTAAAGTTTTTTTTATTCACACACACACACACACACACACACACACACACACACACACACACACACACACACACACACACACACACACACACACGCACACGCACACACACACACACACACACACACACACACGCACACAGTCAGTCTAAACACTCAAAGAACACCTACAGGAGACTGCAATTCGAAACTGGCCCCTACAAATGTTCTAACCCAGTTGTACAGTAAATGACCAAGTATGGCTTTGTCAGTATTCCACTGTACAGTGTACAGTGCCCACCCCCCCAATGTACACTATACAATGCTATATTATACAATCTCAAATTATACTATACTATTCTTAAAGTGACCTTTCCTTTTGTAAAGTGACCATAAGTGTGAGCGTGTGCAGCATGAGTGTGTGTGTGCTCATGTTAAAGTGGCTGCTAGTGTGTGAGCATGTACAGTGTGTGTGTGCTCATGTGTGCTTGTGTGTGGAGAGTTCAGTGTTCAAGGCTCTGATGGCCTGGGGGAAGAAGCTGAGCCATATATGTGTGTTAGAGTAGATGACAGAGTACAGCAACTTGCAATGGGCCTGGTCTACAAGATACACTACACGACCAAGGTACCCATGTACATGGCAAAATACTTCCCAAAGGTCAGTGAATACCACGATCACAACACCAGAGGGAGCTCCACAAATCATGTTAAACCCAGATTCGGCTCAAATAAGGGACTAAACACGTTTCGCAATTATGCCACATCAATGTGGAACGCCCTACCCAAAGCTGTAAAGGAATGTGGATCACTACCCACTTTCAAAACCTCTCTCAAGAGACACCTACGGGAGACTGCAATTCAACACTGGCCCCTGTAAATATCCTAACCCAACCCCCTCCAATGTACAGTCATTTACCTAGTATGGTTTTGTCAATAGTCCAATGTACAATTTTGTTTGTTTGTACAGAGTCTCGCCCCCCTCAATGTACAGTTTTGCTTGTTTATACAGTGTGCCCCCCCCCCTCCCCAACCACCTCCAATGTAGGTTGCCCAGTGTGGTTGTCAGTATCCCAGTGTACCCAACCCCCCCCACCCAACCTCCTCCAATGTACAGTTTCTACGTCAAATGTATATACTCCCTTTTCTTGACTCCTTCTGTATCACAAACAGTACTGTATTTGCAAATCTGGTATGTCATAGATGTATAGATGTAGCAGTACTGACTATCTGTATGTCATGTATGTCATATATGTCCTGATGAATTGAAAATGGGGGACCCTGATGTAAACAAGACGAAAGTCTTTCTCTGGTCTGCATCCCCTTAACAATTGTGTGTATTGAGCTGTACTGTATTGTACCCATTCTGCAATCTGTTAATAAAGTTTTCAATCAATCAATCAATATGATGAATTGAAAATGGGGGACCCTGATGTAAACAAGACGAAAGTCTTTCTCTGGTCTGCATCCCCTTAACAATTGTGTATTGAGCTGTACTGTACTGTACCCATTCTGCAATCTGTTAATAAAATGTTCAATCAATCAATCAAAGTTTGTAGTCACTTGAAATGTGAATTCTAAAAGACAGACACTTCTAAAAGCACAACAGATGAGGTACTCAAAAAACTGAGCGCCCTCCAACCCAACAAGGCCACTGGCCATGACAACATCCCCTCCAAATACCTCAGAGACTCAGCAGCCGCCATCACCCCAGTCATCACACACATAATAAACCTCTCCATAAAACAGGGACACGTCCCCAAGGACTTCAAAATTGCGAGAGCGACCCCTCTGCACAAAAAAGGCAGTAAATTAGACCCAGGCAACTACCGCCCTGTTTCTATCCTTACCTCCATCTCGAAAGTCATGGAAAAAATTGTATACGAACAGGTCGAAAAATCCCTTGCGGAAAAAAATCTAATCTACGAATTCCAATCTGGCTTCAGAACATCCCACTCCACTGACACATGCCTTCTCTATTTAAACGACCACATCAAACAAGAGGTGGACGTGGGCAAATACTGCGGCATGGTCATGCTGGACCTACAAAAGGCCTTCGACACTGTCAATTACACCATTCTGATTGACAAGCTAAAACCAATTGCTTTTAGCTTGTCAATCAGTGAGCTGGATGCAATCCTACCTGGAGGGGAGAGAGCAGATGGTGGAGTTAAACGGTACCCTATCCCCCCCCTCACAGTAAACTGTGGTGTTCCACAAGGAAGCATACTAGGTCCGCTACTGTTCCTAATTTATGCAAATGACATGTCGTCAGCTTGTGACTGCAACTTGTTCCTGTTTGCGGACGACTCAGCCCTGCTGGTCTCTGACAAGAACAAGTTACAGGTTGAAAAAACCCTCAGCTCAGAACTAGGCAAAATCTGCATATGGCTCGCTGATAACAAACTATCATTACACATGGGCAAAACAGAGTCCATTCTCTTCGGTTCAAATAACAAACTCAGCAAGACCGACGGCTTCTCAGTTACAGTGGGTGACAATATTGTCACAAGGAAAGAAGATATTACCTACCTGGGTTCCATCCTAGAGGCAAATCTTTCCTGTGACAAAATGGCATCCAATGTAATAAAAAAAGTCAACCAACGAACACGATTCTTGTACCGGATCTCCTCACTGGTAAACAAGAATACCCTGAAGACTCTAGCAGGAGCACTCATTCAAGGGTACTACGACTATGCTTGCACCTCATGGTACCAAAGCACCTCAAAGGCGCTAAAAACAAAATTACAAACATCTCAAAACAAACTGGTCAGACTACTGCTTGACCTTACTCCTAGAACCCACCTCACCCCTGCCCACTTTGACAACCTAGGATGGCTTAGAGTAGACGACAGAGTACAGCAACTTGCAATGGGCCTGGTCTACAAGATACACTACACGACCAAGGTACCCATGTACATGACAAAATACTTCCCAAAGGTCAGTGAATACCACGATCACAACACCAGAGGGAGCTCCACAAATCATGTTAAACCCAGATTCGGCTCAAACAAGGGACTAAACACGTTTCGCAATTATGCCACATCAATGTCGAACGCCCTACCCAAAGCTGTAAAGGAATGTGAATCACTACCCACTTTCAAAAACACTCTCAAAAAACACCTAAGAATGAACGTCCTTCCAAGACTAAATTTCCTTTTTCAAATGTTACCATGTTACTTATCTACAGAATTTTTCAAATCTATGAATAGACCCATCTCAAAATTTATTTGGTGCAACAAAATGCCTAGGATAAAGTTATTGACACTTATGAAACCAGAATCCATGGGAGGTCTCGGTCTCCCCAACCTCCAACATTATTTTTGGTCAGCCCAATTAAGAAATGTACTGTCATGGTCGTTGGGAAGACGGGACTCACAGTGGTTTCAGTTAGAAGCTAAATTTGTTGACCCGTTACCATTGGACTCTCTCATATTTATAAAACAATTTAAAAAGATAAGAAACATAGGTAATTGCTTCACTGTTTTTAACACACTATGTGCTTGGAAGGACTGCTCAAAAAAACTGGGTATCACCAATTGTACCTCCATATACTCTCCTATCTATCACAATCCTGATCTAGATAAACATCTAAGATCAATTAATATACTCAAATGGGCTCAGTTGGGGATAAGTCAATTCAAAGACCTGTTTCATACAAATATGCAGTTAAAATCATTTATGGATTTAAGAACAGAATATGCCATCCCAAATACTGATTTATTTAAATATTTACAAATGAGAAACATTATACACATACTGAGAAGAGAAAATAAACTAAGACTAGAATTACATGAAATAGAAGAAATACTAATGTCATCGACCACAATTAAAGGTAAAATTAGTGAATTTTATGACATCTTCTCCAAAGAATGTCACTCATCTTTTTTGCCTTTGTTGAGGATCTGGGAGACAGACCTAACCATGACATTTGCAGAAAATACATGGCTAAATATTTGTGATAGAATACACTTTCCATTTACAAGTAACAAAATCAAAGAAGCAAATTTTAAATTTATCCATAAATTGTATTTAACTCCAATAAAAATGCATAAAATGTCTAGAGATAATTCAATAAACTGTCCTAGATGTAAAACTAACGAAGGAACATTTCTACACATGTTTTGGCACTGTGATAAACTAAAACAATTCTGGAATTGTATTCATTTATTTACAAAATCTGTATTAGAAACGGAATTTGACTTGTCCCCATGTGCCTATTTACTTAATGAATTACCAGAAATCCAGATGGATCCAAAAAAATATAAACTGCTGATTGTCATAACATACTTTGCCAAGAAATGTATTCTCTTGTTTTGGAAAAATGACTCTTCGCCCACTTTTGAGATGTTTCAAGATCAGATATCCCAGCTTCTTCCATTGGAGAGATTGACCTTGGAGGAGCGCGGCCGGGGGTGGATGTTCCGGGACCTTTGGTCTCCGCTGTTTTCTCGATTGAGCAGAGGGGCTGTTGATTGATACGGCTAGTGGCGGTATGAGAATATATCCGCATGCTGTCGCTGGCCGTGTCGATTGGTGGTTTTGCTGTTTGGTTGGGGGAGGGGTGGGGGCCGGGGGTCTTGGGATGTCTATCCCCGGTTGTGTATTTTTTGGAGGTGGGTTTCCCTAGTGGAAGAAGTTGTACAACAGACGCGTAAGAGGCCTGTCTGTTGTATAACAATGATGTTGTTGTTGTCATTGTTGTTATTATTTATTATTGTTTATTTAAAAATACGTATGAGAAAAAATGAACAGTGTAAACAATATCATTAACTCTGAATATAAAAATATGAGAAAAGCAAACAAGACGCGGTCTCGGACTGGTGGGGGCCTCTGATTCGAGGTCTTGGTGAGTCGGAGTGTTAAAGAGGCATGATGCTCTGGCTCGCTGGGGCGCCGGATTTGGGGTCCTCACGGGGTAGGGACCTTGGTTGTCGATACTGGAGATGACGGGTGCTCAAGTAATCTCGCCTTATGGTACATACATGTGGGTATATGCATGTATATATGTATATATATGTATGTGTGTATGTATATGTATATATATATATATTCTTATTAATTTATATATTTAATTTATACATGACTATTTTATTTTTCATTATTCTGATTTAACTGATGGTCTTGTCATTGTCGTTATTATTATTATTATTATTACTGTTATTGTCCTGTGATGTCTTGTTTATTAGTATTGTTATTGTATTGTCTTGTTTCATGTTGAAAAGGGAAAATAAAGAAACTGTGAAAAAAAAAAAAAAAAAAAAAACACCTAAGGGAGACTGCAACTCGAAACTGGCCCCTGTAAATGTCCGAACACAACCCCCTCCAATGTACAGTAAATGACCAAGTATGGTCTTGTCAATAATCCAATGTACAGTGTTGTTTGTACAGTTGTACAGTGTCCCCCACCCACCCCTCCTACCCAACCCCCCCCCACTCCTACCCCCCCCCCCCCCCCCCCCCCCACCCACCCAACCACCTCCAATGTACAGTCCCCCCCCACCCCGACCTACCCAATCCAATGTACAGTTTCTACGCCTAATGTATATACTCTTTTCTTTCTGGACTCTTTATGTATCACAAACAGTACTGTAATTGCAAATCTGGTATGTCATAAATGTATAGATGTAGCAGTACTGTCTATCTGTATGTCATGTATGTCATATATGTTACGATGAATTGAAAATGGGGGACCCTGATGTAAACAAGACGAAAGTCTTTCTCTGGTCTGCATCCCCTTAACAATTGTATGTATTTGAGCTGTACTGTACTGTACCCATTCTGCAATCTGTTAATAAAGTTTTTCATTCATTCATTCATTCACCCCTCCCCCAAATACTAATGAATTGCGTCACCTCCCCCTCCCCTAAATCCCATTTGTCCAATCACATTCTATCACCGCTCAACTGTACGCTCTGTCTATCGTCATATTTTTGGCCACAAGTGGCGCTGTTGCGAGTTTGTGGTGGCGCTGTTACAACATTTAGGAAATAGGAGCAGAGAAGAAGATCCCGATTTACAGAGCTAAGATCAACAAGTTAACGTTAGCGCCGCGGTTTGAAACTTTGAAGGTGAGTGTGTAAACTAGTCAATACGATCTTAAACATGTCACAACAGCAGTCATAGTGTATATTTTCAACAATACGTTTGTTTACCAATAGGTTAAAGTGTTTTTGAGTTCGTGTTGGCTTGGCACTGTTTCAACATTTCGATTTACTCGGTGACTCGACTCAGTCTCGTGTTTTCTGCTACAGCTGCAGCTGATCTATCATAATAACGTTACATGTATGGGAGTTTGCAAAGTTTAAATTGTATTAGCTGTTACATTAATACATTGTGTCTTCCTATCTATCTATCTCAAATCTCACTGTCTATCTGCTATGCTTTTATCTTTTACTCAAGTTTATTTGAAATCGAAGACACTCTGACGTCACGAGACCGCCGCCATCTTGGTATGAGGGTAACAAACTGATTTCTACCATCAAATGTGTAAACTGTTAATATGTACCTCAGTTGCGTGTGGGTCAATGAACACACTTGGGTTTATCAAACCGTGGGTTTAGTCTAGATGGAAATAGGGGTCCACGCGCACCCCCCCGGAAATGTTTATGCCACCTGATTTTTCTTAATCCTTAAAGTGTCTACTTTCAGAGTCTGCCAGGTGCCAAGCTGAAATAATGTCCGAAAGGCTCAATTTTTAACCCTTTATTGCACCTAACACAAAACCGAAACATTAAAATTTGATGTAGCAAGACTCAAGAGGCATAATCTTTGAAGTAAACAACATACAAAGACAAATGAATGCATTTTCCCATACAATTCTGACCCTAGGAATTCAATGGAATGGTTTTTTTTTTTACATTTTACAACATTTTGACTGTATTTCTGGACAAAAACGGCAAACAAATGCAAGAAATGCGTGTCTAACCAACTAAATTTTTATTTTTCAAACGCATAGTGAATATTTGTTGACAATCAGTTTTTTTTTCAATCCTCCAACTGTTTATTTGGAAATTATATTGGGTACCAAGCTCAAATAATGTCCCAAAGGCTAGTTTTAACCCTTTATAGCACCTAACCCAAAAATCTAAAAATGAAAATCTAATGTAGAAGAGTCATAACTTTTGAAGTAGACAACCAATACATTTACCTTTTCATGTCACTACCAACTTGCTGACCTAAACTACTCATCCTCATCGTCACTGAAGAGATCTTCTAATTCAATTTCTTCCATCTCCAGCTCTTCATCCTCATGCTCGTACTCTCCATCCACTTTACCCACAGACAAGTTATTGTTGGCGTAATCGGTCACCTTGTCAAGGGCTGCATGCTCTTCTGACTCTGCTCTCTGAGCCAGTACCTCAACAAGAGAAGGAGGGAGGATGGGTCCAATTGCCCAGACCGGTTCCAACACCTCCTCTTCTCCTGTCTTCTCCCAGCCCATGCCTGGATCATGTGGTTTTGGGCTCTTGATTATTGCCTTGTCTGCTCTCTTATAGAAGGCTCGCTGGACATGTGGAATGAGACAGACCTTGGCAGGCGTTCCAGGTCTACTTTTGACTTGGAGTCCAGGACTTTGTCAGCGCCGACCATCTTTCTCATCATTTTCACCTGTACTGTGTCAACTGATGTCATCCGTGCTTGGCCATACATAATGCATGTGAAGCTCTCCATCTCCTCTTGAAGCTCATCAGTGACCATCCAGTCTGCACCAAGCTGCCTGAAAGCTTTGTGGAGTTTACAAGTCTTTTCCAGCTTCTTCAGGGGATTCACCTTGCATTTGCCTTTAAAAGCGCTGGTACAGTCCTCCCCAGTAAAGTCGTAGAATCCCAGCAGTGTGCTACAGTAGTCGGGGCCCAGTAATTCCTCAGCAGCAGGGGTAAAGTTGGCATTCTTGGGGAATTTGGGGCCAACTCTTTTGAATGCCAGCTCTGGCAGTGTCTCGGGAGGCGTGATCTTAAGGCTTCTCATCTTGGATGACCTGTCATAGAGAGGAAGGGTCCTTTTCTTGGTGCTCACATGGCTCTCCTTTAGGGCTGGGCGATAAAACGATAACGATAACTATCGCGATAAATTATTTCCTCGAAATAAACATGAAACGTGGTCGCAAAGTTTCGATATATCGATTTTCCAAGCTTGGATATGAGCACACGCACTAACAACCAATCGGTGAAGGAGATGGCCGATAGAGGAAGGAGACCCGGAAGGAGGTAGGACTCGGTAAACAAGGCTGGCTATGGCTAATTAGCTTGCACGCCGCTATTTCACAGGTTACCTGCCGAGTTGGTGTGTGTTTTGAATTCTGATGGTAACTGTTATAGTAGTGTGGGGTATACGGTGGACGTCGTTGCAATGAATTGGGCGGAACAGAGTATTTTAGGGTCATTTTTTAGTACATTGTCATGAAATACTCCGCTTGGAAACGAGGCTGGCTATGGCTAATTAGCTTGCACGCCGCTATTTCACAGGTTACCTGCCGAGTTGGTGTGTGTTTTGAATTCTGAGGGTAACTGTTATAGTAGTGTGGGGTATACGGTGGACGTCGTTGCAATGAATTGGGCGGAACAGAGTATTTTAGGGTCATTTTTTAGTACATTGTCATGAAATACTCCGCTTGGAAACGGGGCTGGCTATGGCTAATTAGCTTGCACGCCGCTATTTCACAGGTTACCTGCCGAGTTGGTGTGTGTTTTGAATTCTGAGGGTAACTGTTATAGTAGTGTGGGGTATACGGTGGACGTCGTTGCAATGAATTGGGCGGAACAGAGTATTTTAGGGTCATTTTTGAGTCATGAGATACTCCGCTTGAGATACTCCGCTCTGCTAACGTGCGCGGACTGATGACGACATCAATTCGACTCTCGAGACATTCACAGCAGCAAAACAAGTCAGCCCGCGTATCGGCGCCGGGCATAATAAGTTAATTAAACTTGACAGACATTATATCGACGATAATTATCGATATCGAGTTATATGAAAATAATTTTATAATTTTATCGCGATAACGTTTTTGGTCATATCGCCCAGCCCTACTCTCCTTCACTTCTTGAATCATGATTCCCCCGGCGCTGTTTACCACATTTGAACCATGAACGTTGGTGGTGATTCTGCTCAGGTTGTCCCACTCGCTGTGAAAAACAGTGTTTCCCTCGCCAGTGGTGATTTCAGGGGTCATGTTGGTGGACATCTCATCAAAAGCATTGGCCATGGCTGTCTCAAGTTCCATACTGAAGTCGTATGTCTCCGAGTGTCCTAGTCGTGAAAGGATGGTTGTGAGCTGTAAAGATAAACACATGTTTTTTTTGTATCAATATCAAATACCTGTATGAAGCATAGTTGAGCAATGACAATGTAGGACCTCATAAGCAATAAGTTAGTTGATCACTCACCTGTTTGCTTCGATAGAGGTAGAGTGTGGCACACAGGAGGATGTGCTTTTGGAGTTTCACTTCACTTGCTGTTAGTTGCTGCTCGACACTAGGGCTGCACGATTTTGGGAAATAATCTAATTGCGATTTTTCTGACGGATATTGCGATTGCGATTATAATTTTTTTTTAAGCAGCCCCACAGAGGTTTATTGTAAAATGCGGCTTGCATCTGGCCTACGCGGTGGGTCTGTTCGGGACACAGAGTCTGAAAATGTTTCTTTTTACCTGGGAATCGATACCGGAACGGTACCCAACGGTACCTTTTTTTCCTGTACTTTACTCTCCCTCTCTGAAGTAAACTGCACAACACAATCTAAAACCCCTTACCTCCCTCTCCCAAACTGTTCCTACAACAATTTTTTTTATGTTGCATGATCATGTATATTTTGTATTATAATTTTTTTTGTGTTTAAATATCAACATTATCTGGCAATCCTCAGTAAATACTATCAAATGAGATATGAGACACGTGCACACACACACATAAAAGGAGAATGGCTTAAATTATTTTAGAATACTTCAGCTAATGAAGTTAAATGTTTTATCAACTATCCAGTTCGTTTTTATAGTGCAACGTTTTTCTACTTTTCTACATTAATTGAACCAGTAGAGAGAGAGATGCCCCCCCCCCCCCCCCCCCCGCCCCGCTCCCCCCCACCCTTTCCTTACTCGGCTCAGATGTTTTCTCTGACTTGAGCAGGGTTAGCTAGGAACAGCTTTCTCAAGCTTCGCACCTTGGGCATGGAATGGGCTACATGACCATTATCCACTTACACCCCGGTCTCGGCACGGTGGTGTAGTGGTTAACACTGTCGCCTCACAGCAAGAAGCAGGGTTCGTACGGGTGCTGGAAATCCTTGAAAATGCTTGTATTTCAATGTGCTGTTTTCAAGGTTTTAAATGTGCTTGAATTGTGTATAAAGTGCTGGAAAGTTATTGAAATTGTAATTGCACTTTATACTTTAATAATAAATCGCTATCTGACTGAATAGTTTGGTTTTTAGACAAAGAAATAAAATAAGTCGGAGCGACTCGCGAGCCTATTTTGCGTTCGCCTTTCATGCAAAATGAAATGTGGCTCGGCCCCACCCCGTAGTGTTTTTACCTGTGCCATCTGAGAACAGCGCGCACGCGCGCGTGTGTGTGGCCAAAATGCCGGGAGGCTGGCTGCCGTTTTAATGAGCTCTGGCTCGGAGATATCAAATATAATTCAGAGGAGAACATCCTCGAGTAGCCGTGTGCAAAATATGCAGAAAGGACTTGAAGATTTTTACCATGGGGATTGGGGGAGTCTGCACGTTCGAGCCACGTTGAAAGGTGAGCCACTGAGCCATGGGTGTTATTAACGTGTCTCGGCCTGGCTCGCCAGGTAACTAAGTTCGAGACTACAAGTGCTCCACACCTGTCTCCGTAAATGTTTGTTATAAAAATACCACTTCAATAATCGAAATAGTCAAGTAACAGGCAAAATACACTAATGGAATTACAAACTCGTGTTTACCGGACTCTGTTTTTCACCGCAGTGTTGTAGCATGTAACGTTAGGCAAATCAACGTTAGCTAATTTCCTCTCATGTATTTCAAAACACGAAAACTTGTTGTGTATTGAAATGGTATTTTATTTTTATAACGGAACATTTACGGAGACTGGTGTGGAACTGGTGTGGAGCAGTTGTAGTCTGGAACGCAGTAACGTACTGTCTACCTGTATGTCGTGTATGTCATAAATGTTATGATGAATTGAAAATGGCGGACCCTGATGTAAACAAGACGAAAGTATTTCTCTGGTCTGCATCCCCTTAACAATTGTGTGTATTGAGCCATATTGTATTGTACCCATTCTGCAATCTGTTAATGACGTTTTCAATCAAACGTGACGAGCCAGGCCAATTTTAGCATGTTTATTTATGGAATATGCAATCTAACAGCTAACGTGACCTTTACAGTTAATTACATGGATAATAATGTTAAGGTAGTTGGTTCATTCCAGGCCATCATTAGGCTCAGTCTAAAATTCATAGGCAGTAGCCTATAAATGAAAATGAAATATACATTTATAATATCATAATGATCCATTTAGATTAGATGTCAACATTAAACAATAAATACTCTTAAAGTTAAGTGCAACCAGTGAGATTAAATTAATAAAACACTTTGTTTTATTTATAACACACTGCTCCTTTTTATTTAGGGAAGAAGCATCAAATTCTGATGAAAGCACGTCTAAATCCAGGTCCTGCATTAGTGGATTATTTCCAGCAGACAAGCAATGCATCAAGCAGCACAGCTACATCCACATCAACAGCCAGCAGTGTAGTGAGAGCCAGAGCAGCCAGTGGAGGAGCTTGCAGTGGAGTTGCCCCTCTACCATCCCCAGGCTCATCCAAGAACCAGTCAACCAGCAACACCACAGGCACCATTAAATCATTTGTTACCTCTAATCCAACACTTAAAGCTGAAATATGCTGGGCAACAAAAGCTGTAACCAGCCACTATTCCTACCATTCATGTAATGACATGGGGGCCATGTTTCAAACAATGTTTCCTGACAGTGAGATAGCAAAGCAATTTACTTGTGGGGAGAATAAAGTGGCATACCTCACCACATTTGGGATAGCTCCTCATTTCTCTTCCCTGAAAACTTTATTAACAGATTGCAGAATGGGTACAATACAGTACGGCTCAATACACACAATTATTAAGGGGATGCAGACCAGAGCAATACTTTCGTCTTGTTTAATTTACCACAACCGCATAAGATGCTGGAAAATCTTGAAAATGCTTGAAAAGTGCTTGCATTTTGCCTTGGAAAAGGTGTACAAACCCTGAAGAAGGTCCAGGGTTCGATTCCCGCTTGGGGACCAGGTTTCCATGATGCCAGTTACCCAGGTGGGGGGGATCTCCCAGGCCTTTCTGTGTGGAGTTTGCATGTTCTCCCCGTGCTCGCAAGGGTTCCCCCCCCCCCCGATAAGATAAACCCAATGGAAAAACATGCACAACAACAATAGATCGCTAACGCTGTGGCGTCCTTGACGAAGACAGACGGGAGCACTTGGATTGGTCCCCTGGCGCGGCTCACGTTGACGCCTGTCTGCTCCCGGCTGCCCTTGGGGGGGAAGGACGACGGGATGGGTTAATCGCAGATACGAATCGCATTCATGCATCGCATGCGTGCCGAATGATGACCTCTGAGCAGGTCCTAAATTATTATTATCCACTTACACCCCGGTCTCTCTTGGTGAATTTAAATCTGTATTACATAACTTCCTACAAGAAGAATGTTGCTGCTTTCTGTAGTCGGGTCCCAACTGCAAAATTACTGTATTACCCTGTATTATACACTTTTACTATCATGTAGACTATTCTGCTTTGTTTTTGTGTTTACATGTGATGTATTGTATATTGTATACATGCACATTTATTATGTTCTTGTGTGATGTATCGCAAATTTTTATTGCTGTGTGATGTATTGCAAATGTTATTGCTGTCATCTTGGCCAGGTCTCCCTTGCAAAGGAGATCTTGTCTCTCAATGGGACTTCCTGGTTAAAATCTTATTATTATTATTTTTTTTAATTGCAGGCGATTTGATAATTGCATCATTACAAATTGCGATTTCGATAAAAAATCGATTAATCGTGCAGCCCTACTCGACACACATCTTGTGTAATCGAATAGACCAGCAGCCTCTGCGTCTTCTCACACTTTTCTTCATCAAGTGTCCCAGTCACCACTGAGCTCAGAAATGGTACAAGATGCTCTGGGAGCAGTTCATCCATTTTCACAGCATCCAGCTTGTGTGCAGTTGGGGGCCATGGTAGCTCCTTTGACTCTTTGAATGCCTTTTTAATGTGAGAATTGAGGGTGAGTGCTGCTTCTTGTAGTTAATCAGATGTTCCAAGTTTGTACGCACATTTAACTGCTTCATCTACAGTAATGCTTGAGCTGTATATAAGGTTCAACTCTAGAATATTCACTATGTGCTTTAAAAAATGAAAAGGTAGTTGGTCATACACACGTTTGGTCATTTCTTGCTGTTTTTGTCCAGAAATACAGTCAAAATGTTGTCAAATGTCAACAATAACCATCCCCTTGAATTCCTAGGATCAAAATTGTGTGGGAAAATGTATTTTCGCTCTGTAAGTCGTCTACCTCAAAAGTTATGCCTCTTCTACATTATATTTTCATTTAAAAAAAATTGGGTTAGGTGCTATAAAGGGTTCAAACTAGCCTTTGAGACATTATTTCAGCTTGGTACCCAATATAATCTCAAAATAAACACTCGGAGGATTGAAAAAAAAAATTATTGTCACCAAATATTCACTCTATGCGTTTGGAAAAAGGTAATTGGTCGACACATTTTTTGTGTATTTTTTGTATTTTTTGTCCAGAAATACAGTCAAAATGTTGTCATGTCAAAAATAACCATCCCATTGAATTCCTACGGTCAGAATTGTATGGACAAATGTATTCATTTGTCTCTATGTTGTTTACTTCAAAGGTTATGCCTCTTGCTACATCACATTTTAATGTTTCGGTTTTGGGTTAGGTGCAATAAAGGGTTAAAAATGGAGCCTTTCGGACATTATTTCAGCTTGGCACCTGGCAGATTCTGAAAGTAGACACTTTAAGGATTAAGAAAAATCAGGTGGCATAAAAAGTTCCGGGGGGTGCGCGTGGACCCCTATTTCCATCTAGACTAGTTTATTTAACATCTAGTTGTGACGTGACGACAAGAGCAGGTTCACAGTAGCGAGGCAGTTTGTAAGCAGTAGTACTACAGGTACGATGGCTCGTAGTAGACGATAGTCAAACTGGATAATCATTTAGCCAATGATCTACAAAATGCATGCGTTGAGCTCCGTTTTTATTACATGGAATTATAAACAAAAGGTCAAGAGCAATGCGTTTGGTTAGCAGACATGTCCAAAAAAGGAGTAGAGGGAAGCTAAGCTTATTGATCCCTACCCCCTTACATTTATGTTTGTTCTTCCATTAATTTGACTAGATATAACATAATTTAGTATATTACAATATAGAATATACTTTTACTTATACTGGTATTTAAAAGAAAAAAATCAAATAAAATTGATTCACTTGACAGCAGTGAATATAGTACAGCACTACATAACATAATATAACATAACTTTGTTTATCCTCATTACTCATTTCTGTATTTCTCTAATGTGTGTTTTTTTTAGCTGCTTTTTAAATTGTGCTACATGTTTACTCGGTTTGATGTATTCAGGTAAATTATTCCACAACTTCACTCCACACACCGATATGCACATGCTTTTCAGCGTAGTGTGTACTATTTGTTGTTTAAGATTCCCTCTCCCTCTTAAGTTATATTCTCCTTCCCTGTCTCTGAACCATTTTTGAATGTTGCCTGGGATTAGTTTGTATCTGGCTTTGTATACAATGAGGGCAGTTTTGAAATCCACTAGATCCATACATTTCAATGCTTGTAGCTTTATAAATAAGTTATTGGTGTGTTCATAATATCCTACATTGTTGATTATTCTTATTGCTTTTTTTTGCATGGTGCATATTGGCTGTAGAGTGCTTTTGTAGGTATTACCCCACACCTCCGCACAGTAGCTCATATACCATAGGAAGAGTGTACAGTACAGTGTATACAGTGTTTTTTGGTTTAGAATGTGCCTTATCTTGCATAAAACACCAACACTCCGTGCCAATTTAGTCCTGACATATTTGATATGAGGTTTCCAGTTGAGTTTGTTCACAGTATCCATAATTTCATTTTTATCCGTTTTTCTCAAGAAGATGGTACTTGTGTTTCGTTATATAAAATAATTAGAAACACCTCCCCCTTGTGGCGGGGTTATCTCCTCTGCCAGTTTACATTAACAAAGAATCTGTTGAATCTTTCTGCCACCTCATTTTTCTTACTTACTGACTTTCCCTCATCTATAAATTAATCTGGAAAGCCAGAACTGTTGATTTATTTCTTAGAATTGAGTTTCGAACCTGTCCATCTCACAACTGATGTCTCTACAGGTGTGTGTGCGTGTTGTGGTGGCTTGGGGCGCAGCGACACGAGAAGGCCTGAGCTCAGTGTTTTGGGCACATGTAGTGATGCACGATATATCGGCCGCTGATATAATATCGGCCGATATGGCCGTTTTTTTACACATCGGTATCGGTCCGATTTTACATGTTTTGGCCTTAAAGGGGAGATGAAGCGTTAAACAATATGAGCCTAGTTTGTTTGTTGTGTACCTTGGGTAAGACATGGTCCTATAATCAAATGTGAAATCCTGCTTATTTGTCTGAAAACTCAAATGTAATTTCCCTGTTTTTGCCATGGGCGCTGCCAGTTCAGTGTCGCTATGTGTTTTTTCTTAAAGTATTCAATTTAATATTTAATATATTTATTATTGTTGTGAGAGTAAGAATGCTTAAGTGCCTGTAGTCTGTAGTAAACTGTGCCGTACTGTGTTTAAGCCAGAGCAGCAGACGGAGGACCTGTTGGTTCTGACCGAGTCCTGGTTCTGCCTGCTGTCCCACCAGCCCATAGACATGTTCCGGGGAAATCAGCACACAGCCTGAGCTGCACTGTGGGGCGATGAGCATATTCACTGAGTACTGAGCACAATGTTGCCACTGTCTCCTCCATAGACATATATAAAGACTAGATGACTCACTGGCCAAGTTAGTAGACAACATTGTCCTAATAAATTAAATGAGTCATATAAATCTTCAATCGCAGCAGGGACCTCAACAGGTTTTCAGCACATTTTATTATCATAAAATGTGCTTCTTGATATGAAAATGTGCTTCTTGATATGAAAAGTATCTGACTGATGCACCTAAATTATGTATTTCTGTTGTTTGTCTCAGGTGATGTGATTACTCAACAGTTTGGGGACTTTCTGTCTGTTGAAGCAAGAGATAACGGCTTCCTCGCCTACGGGAAGGCTGGGTCCTGGTCCTGGCCCAGCTCATCACAAAATCCAACACCCTCAGGAAGCGCCAGAGAAAAGATGGTGGAACTAAAAATGGTTGAAGCAGAATTGGAGAAGAGGGCCATAGAACTGCGATACATGCCCCCCACATGACATTATATACATTGGAGAGTATATACATTTGAGGGGGAAGAAACTGTACATTGGAGGAGGTGGGGGTTAAGTAGGTGGGGCGGGGGGGGGGGACTGTACATTGGAGGTGGGTGGGGGGGGGGGGGGTAACTGTTCATTGGAGGGGGTTGGGTTATAGTCCAGTCATTATAGGCCAGAATTAGGCTAAACCTAGGACAAATTGCAACATTAGCAAACTCAACTGATTTTGTATCCTCAAATGTCTTTAGTGAGAGAAAAAAAGTCCCAAGGAATCCCATCATGGGAAATGTGTTTTTTTTCAATGTTTTGTTACCCCTATAGTCCAGTCATTATAGGCCAGAATTAGGCTAAACCTAGGACAAATTGCAACATTAGCAAACTCAACTGATTTTGTATCCTCAATATGTCTTTAGTGAGAGAAAAAAAGTCCCAAGGAATCCCATCATGGGAAATGTGTTTTTTTTTCAATGTTTTGTTACCCCTATAGTCCAGTCATTATAGGCCAGAATTAGGCTAAACCTAGGACAAATTGCAACATTAGCAAACTCAACTGATTTTGTATCCTCAATATGTCTTTAGTGAGAGAAAAAAAGTCCCAAGGAATCCCATCATGGGAAATGTGTTTTTTTTCAATGTACTTGATTGCTGGCAGGATCACTGACGACACTGTCTTTCAGAGATTGTGACGCGTTAAAATTTTGAGATAGCTCAAAAGTAAAGATACCATTTGATTCTAGACAACCTCGGGTTTCCAATGAGACCAACCATGTCATGTTACCTCATTGGAAAGGGGGCTACATACCTAATTATTCAAAGTTAAGATGCTTTTTTGGGGAGGGAAATATGGCCATCCTTGGCCTTCTACCTCAATATATGTTAATGAAATGGGTTACATGGGTACCTACAAGCCTCCCCTATACAGACATACCAAATTTATGTTAAGCCCATGTAGTTTTGTGCAAGAATCATGTAGTGTTTTGCATGCTGTACAAATATGTAGTTTCCGCCTATTATAAAAAAAACCCATCTCCATGGACCTATCCCCACGGACATAAACCCTAGAGCCCCATCCTCGTGGACTGAGCTCCACAGAGCCTATCTACTAATATTCCAAGAAGAAAAAAATGTCTTTATCAAATGTTTTGATTAGTTCTAGCGTGTATGCTAATTGGTGCATATCAAATAAGATAATGTGTGATTTGCATGAGTAAACAGAATAATTCAATGAAGTTGTGATTGACTTTTTTTCTTGTCTTTGTGTGTGTAATCAGCTTGTGAGTTTTTATAGTGATATCTAAAAGTAAAATTTTCACCACTGTTATAATCGATATGAATATATATACCGTACTTTTCGGACTATAAGCCGCACCTTTTTCCCCCATTTTTTGACCCTGCGGCTTATATAACGGTGCGGCTTATATGTGACTCGACGTGACCAAACCCGAAAATGTAAAAATCTAAATATTGCTTTTTTGACTGCATTGAAATGTTATTTATCTGTTCCCTTATTTGCTAAACTTAATACAACTTGTAAATGAGTTAATTCTTGTTATTTGTCTGACAGTATTGTGTCCCAATGCTAATTACATATGGTAATTAAACATTAAAACACCTGCGGCTTATAGTCCAGTGCGGCTTATATATGTACACATCATTCAATTTAGCTGCTGCGGCTTATAGTGCGAAAAGTACGGTAGGTCGTTTTCAAAACTTTCCCATGATGGGATTCCTTGGGAGTTTTTTTCCCTCACTAAGGACATAATGAGGATACAAAATCAGTTGAGTTTGCTACTGTTGCAATTTGTCCTAGGTTTTTTCATATAATGACTGGACTATTAGGACATTTACAGAGGCCAGTTTCGAATTGCCGCCTCCAGTAGGTTCTCCTTGAGAGTGGTTTTGAAAGTGGGTAGTGATTCACATTCCTTTACAGCTGTGGGTAGGGCGTTCCACATTGATGTGGCATAATGTTTTGTTATGTTTTAATAAACATCTTTGGACCATGTGTAAATTTTTTATTCAAATACAAAAGTCTGGTGCAAATTTCGCTTGAATACGCTCATTGGAAATACATTTACTGAACAAAATGTTGATGTGTTCAATAATTATTTCCCCCACTGTACACTGCTATCATACATAGTTATATGGGTTATATGCAGGTGTATAAGTAGGTATATAGAATTATTATGGTTATATATGCTGTAAATATAAATTAATACTCTTGATTCCAGTCCAGTTCTGCTTGTGGAGCAGACCTCAATCACACTAATCTGTAAATTCAACTAAATTTATTTATTTATTTAATAAACATTTATATGTAAACATGCCAGATTGTAGCTATAAACTCATTTCCATCTACAAACTTTAACACACTTGGGTGGTTACTGTATAAAGTAGTAAGTCACTGGATGGTAACCTGGTTACTGTATTATTAAAAACGGTAAGTCACTATGGTGAATATAAAACGTTAAGTGGATGGTTACTGTATAAACGGTTTCCATCTAGTCCCTTTGCAGGTTGATGTGAACACAAAACATGCAAAGAACATGCAATACAAAGATAATAAACGTACATACTAATTGTGTAGTAGTTAGTTATTATTGTATTAATATTCTACAGTATCGGCAGATCGCTGCCATCTCAAATGAATCTTCTGTACATCCCTGCAAGAAAGCCATTGAGAATATATATAGTGTGTTATTTAATTTCTTTAATCCATATGTGTTGTCTGGAAGCACTTTGCCGTATTCTATTATAATAATTTTTTTGTTTGTGTTGTATGTTACATACGTCTGGTGGCAATCAATTTCCCCATTTGGTGATTAATAAAGTATATTCTCTCAAATCATTTTCAATTCTCCATTTTCTATCAACAAATCTCGCATATCCTTGTCAGACAGATTGCCATACATTCTAACAACTTCAGCCATTTCTCTACTATACTACTGTAACGTTGAATCTTGAGACGCAACTATATTTGAACGGAACTGCAAACTTGAACCACGGCCGCTGTCCGCCCCGCCCCCAGACTTCAGAATGACCCAATCAAATGCGCTCTGTCATTGAAATGCAAATACCAGCATCTGCGTCATGTACCACGCCCCTAGACGTCCGCCCCCAGACGTTGCTACTCATCCCAGCTAGTTCATTCGCAGGTTGCGAATGAACTAGCTGGGTACCCAACTAGCTCATTCGCAAAATGATCCTTGCGAATGAACTAGCTGGGTACCCAGCTAGCTAGGTCATCTTTGCGAATGAACTAGTTGGGTACCCAGCTAGTTCATTCGCAAAATGATCCTTGCGAATGAACTAGCTGGGTACCCAGCTAGCTAGGTCATCTTTGCGAATGAACTAGTTGGGTACCCAGCTAGTTCATTCGCAAAATGATCCTTGCGAATGAACTAGCTGGGTACCCAGCTAGCTAGGTCATCTTTGCGAATGAACTAGTTGGGTACCCAGCTAGTTCATTCGCAAAATGATCCTTGCGAATGAACTAGCTGGGTACCCAGCTAGCTAGGTCATCTTTGCGAATTAACTAGTTGGGTACCCAGCTAGCTCATTCGCAAGGACCATTTTGCGAATGAGCTAGCTACTAGCTGAGGCAAAATTTGGTGTAAAGCCTATGGGACAAAGCCGGCTAGTTAACTAGCTAAGACACGTGCTACCTAGCTAGCTGGGTACCCAGCTAGCTGACACATTTGCAACCTAGGTAGTGAGCTAGCTCATTCGCAAATGTGTCTTTGCGAATGAGCTAGCTAGGTACCCAGCTAGCTAGGTCATCTTTGCGAATGAGCTAGTTGGGTACCCAACTAGCTCATTCGCAAAATGATCCTTGCGAATGAACTAGCTGGGTACCCAGCTAGCTAGGTCATCTTTGCGTATGAACTAGTTGGGTACCCAACTAGCTCATTCGCAAAATGATCCTTGCGAATGAACTAGCTGGGTACCCAGCTAGCTAGGTCATCTTTGCGAATGAACTAGTTGGGTACCCAGCTAGTTCATTCGCAAAATGATCCTTGCGAATGAACTAGCTAGGTACCCAGCTAGTTCATTCGCAAAGACACACTAGCTAGGTCATCTTTGCGAATGAGCTAGTTGGGTACCCAGCTAGTTCATTCGCAACCTGCGAATGAACTAGTTGGGTACCCAGCTAGTTCATTCGCAACCTGCAAATGAACTAGCTGAGATGAGTAGCAACGTCTGGGGGCGGACGTCTAGGGGCGTGGTACATGACGCAGATGCTGGTATTTGCATTTCAATGACTTGATTGATTGATTGATTGATTGATTGATTGATTGATTGATTGAAAAGTTTATTAACAGATTGCAGAATGGGTACAGTACAGTACAGCTCAATACATACAATTGTTAAGGGGATGCAGACCAGAGAAAGACTTTCGTCTTGTTTACATCAGGGTCCCCCATTTTCAATTCATCATAACATCATAACATCATAATAACATAACATCATAACATTAATTTAACGTTATGCAGTGTTTGTGAATGTTAAATGTGGGGAATGTTTGTGCTGCTGTGACACATTAAGCCTTGGCTCACCCTTGAGTTACCATATTGTGCTTCCTTTATGTTAATAAATATCATTTTTGTTTACAAACCTGGTCATTTCTGTCAACCAATGAGCTGACAGAACCACCCTCCACCCCCAAACACCCTCTGCTCCGCCCCAAAACAGCCCTCCGTTCCACCCCCAAACACCCTCCGCCCCCAAACACCATCAGCTAGCTGGTTAACCAACTAGCTCATTCCCAAAATGGTCCTTGCGAATGAGCTAGCTAGCTACCCAGCTAGTTGATTCGCAAGGACAACCTAGCTAGCTGGGTACCCAGCTAGCTCATTCGCAAAGACATATCTGCAACCTAGGTAGTGAGCTAGCTCATTCGCGAATGTGTCTTTGTGATTGAACTAGCTGGGTACCCAGCTAGCTAGGTCATCTTTGCGAATGAGCTAGTTGGGTACCCAGCTAGTTCATTCGCAAAATTGTCCTTGTGAATGAGCTAGCTAGGTACCCAGCTAGCTAGAAAATGGGAATAAATGTTAAAACGGCTTGCCATAGTAGTAGTAGTAGTAGTAGTAGTAGTAGTAGTAGTAGTAGTAGTAGTAGTAGTAGTAGTAGTAATAATAGTAACCAACTGTTATTGATACACTGCAACGTTAGGCTATCACTATGAATTGAAAATGGGGGACCCTGATGTAAACAAGACAAACATCTTTCTCTGGTCTGCATCCCATTAACAATTGTGTGTATTGAGCCGTACTGTATTGTACCCATTCTGCAATCTCTTAAATAAAGTTTTCATTCATTCATTCATTCATTCTATACTGTCGATAATGACGCTTACCACGACGTCTGAGCGATCCTCCACCTGTTGCTGTTGCCCAATGCCTCCATCTCCTGGCGATATCGAGGTCTGACAGAGGCGTCTGCTGCTGGTCTCTCTTGCCTTACCGGCTCGAAATTGTATGGGGCTGGTCCGTCAAAGTCTCTCCGACGATTAAACCCATCTTCGTCTTGTAAGGCGTCCATTTGGATCAAGGAAATGGCTTTTCCGCGCTAGTCAAACTCCTTGTAGTGGTTCAGAGGAAGGCGGAAGTTGCCCGACGTGTAACGTAACCCCTTCCTTGACTGCGATGTGCAAGCCAGGGGCTGGCTCATTAATATGCAAGCCACACCTGTTGTGACGTCGACGTTTGATAAGCTTTTTTGATTCGCGCGTGCATGTTATTTGTGCGTGGACCTTTTTAACTCTTTCAGAGTGGCATTTCCGGTGTCAAATGGAATAAAATAAATAATGAAATGATATACCAATGATGTAAACTACCCATAATTGATCAGTAGGGTTTAACCTGGAGGTTGGGCTTTAAGACTGCTGTTGGGTGCTTTACAGATTCAGTGTGTACATCATAGAGATGGATTAAACAGTGACTGTGTGAGAATTGTGCACCGCAAGGCATATGCTAATGTCAATTATTTAACATTTAACACAAAAGCTCCGCAAAGTATTTAGCATTACACAAAACAACCTCTGCATTTAGATATTGACAGGGCAAAATCCACAATCAAAGCCTTAATGATATAGCAAAAGCAAACTATGCAGTCACAGGTAACGTGTAGCCCCTTTCGTGACTGCGAGCGAGCCTGGGTCTCTACAGCAGTCACTCTCACCTATACTGCTGATAGATTAGTTCATTGATGCCTGGTAATATCTTATATCTGTGCTTAGGCTGTAGGCTGCACCCTGCTCTCTCTGTCTCTCCCTTTGTGCATGTGGCGTGACCTGATGACCTCTGGCTGGAGGCTCCTTACACAGGGCCCCCTGTACATGCACGCACACACGCACACACACCAGTGGCGTCGCGTGGGTAAAATAACAGGGGAAGCCAAAAAAAAATTATTAAAAAAAAAATTATTAAATATTTTTATTAATACTTTTTTTTTTTCTTTTTTTTTTAAAGTCAAGCAGTCACCATGTACACTACAGTATGGCTCGGCGGCCAGTCAAACGTTCTTTTTCTTTATTTAACAGATTGCAGAATGGGTACAGTGCAGACCAGAGAAAGACGTTTGTCTTGTTTACATCAGGGTCATTAATACTGCTGGAGCATTGGTTAATTTTTGGTCCAATTTTTCCTTGCGCGATTTTGCGCGCCGCGTGGGAGCAAATTCGAGACACATATTCGGTTGCAAAAAGGTGTCGCACGGTCTCCTCTATGGCCGTGAATATTTTCACGCGGATCGGAATCACGGCGCGCCCGTGGGACACTTTTCCGTTTCGGCGAGTTTATTCCACGCTTTCTGTTTTCCTTTTCTAAGCATTTTAGGGGCTACATGTGAATCAGTAAAAGTTGCGGGACGCCCAGATGTTTCCACGATAGAAAGCTCGCGTGGATCCCATAATAGGCTCACTTAATACAGCGTTTTTAAAATCACGCAACATTTTCAGGGTCGCGAGCCGACCTTTTCCCCTCGTTTTCGATGATGGAAGTGATTTAGGAAAAGCTTCGGCACGCCGAGAGGTCCCCGTGGATTTAATCTCGCGAGGATCGGGGCAATATTCGGCCCGTGGGAACAGTTACGGGTTAATACAATGTTCAGAGTGCAGAGGGGAGGTGTGCAGAGGGGATTCCACACTCATGATTCTTCTCACAGCCCCGTTTTAAACTTTTAGGGTGTGGCAGTCAGCTCGAATCTGATTGGCTAGGATCGGATTTGGACTCTATAATGCTGGAAGCCTGGAGAAAGAGACCTACCATCTGCCTCCTCTCCTGCTGCAGTGAGCATAGTGAGGCTGACAGTGTGTTAGAGGGAGTGAGAAGGAGAAGAGGGAGACATTTAAAAAAAAAATAAAAATTATAACACAGATGCACAGATGAAAAAGAATGTAAACTATATGAATTTTTTTTTTTTTTTTTTTTTTCATATTTGATATTAATTCATATTTTAATATTAGGGAGGCATGGCTTCCGTTGGCTTCCATAAGGATTTGCCACTGACACACACTCACGTGCACACGCACACTCACGTACACACGCGCACAAGCTGTCACGCCTTTGAGTTATGGAGATGTTATTCTCAAGACTAGGGCTCCCTGAGTTCATCTGGAACCAATTAGCCCCCCTTCTTCTGACCAAGTACACACACACACACACACACACACACACACACACACACACACACACACACACACACTCACACACACACACACACACACACACTCCTCCCCTCCTCTCTGTATATAATGACATGTAATATGGATATTCTGCCTTCTTTCTTCCTCTACTGGTGCTGTGAGATGATGTGCCCGCGCGGGGTGACTGACTGTTCTTCTCCTCTGATGAATAAAAGCTCCGTTTGAGAAATACTCTGTCTCCGCCCGTCTTTCGGCGGACTGGTCCACAACTATATCAATTAAGAATTCACGAGGGATAGGAAATCCCTAGCAAATGGAGGTTCCAGTGAGAATTGATGTGGGCCAGCAACCAAGGACAGAACGAGGAATGGAGACGCGGAGGAGGAGAAGACGATGCAGAAGATCCAGACATTCACTACCAGCTGTCTGCAGCGCGTCTGAACCAGGGGTGAGATACCAGCAGCCCTTCAGACGTCCGTGACCAGACCACCAGACGACCGGATGACAGGCAGGAGGAGACGAAGGACAGACGGGCCAGGATGAGAGGCAGACCGGAGGAGATGGCAGCTGTGCGAGAGGCCGGAGAGGAACACCGCGGCCAGGCATCAACAGCAGCCAAGCACCGCCGCAAATCATCTACAACACGCAGTTCATCCACGACTAGAACGGGGTAAACGACAGCAGGAGTGACACTGAGCTGAGTTGGAGTGACGGTGGGCCGGCCGGCGAGAGGTGGAGAGGACAGTCCAGAGACACTGGGAAGGCGGCCGACCAAAGGAGACACGTTTGTCTAGGGGACCGCACCCTGGAACGGGAACCAGCTCAGGAGGAGACCCACGCCCTAGAAGACGGGACCAGGGGTGCACTGTAATAGAGGGGGGGTTCCTCTGGGTTAGGTGAATGAGTAAGGGGGGTCCGACGGGGTTACGTGTATCGTCTGGAAAGGTTGCAAATTCTGTGTTTCTCTCTTTCTTCTCTCTCTCTCTCCCGCTCTCCCCCCTCCCTCTATCTCTCTCTCTGCTCTCCTGATGTTGATTATCCCGTCTGGTATTGGATGTGATGCATGTGATGAGGTGACAATCGACGGATACAGATCAATGAACTGTTGTGTTGACGTTTTAATTTAACGTCAAAAGGGGGAATTGATAGATTAGTTCATTGATGCCTGGTAATATCTTATATCTGTGCTTAGGCTGTAGGCTGCACCCTGCTCTCTCTGTCTCTCCCTTTGTGCATGTGGCGTGACCTGATGACCTCTGGCTGGAGGCTCCTTACACAGGGCCCCCTGTACATGCACGCGCACACGCACACACACACTCACGTGCACACGCACACACACTCACGTACACACGCGCACAAGCTGTCACGCCTTTGAGTTATGGAGATGTTATTCTCAAGACTAGGGCTCCCTGAGTTCATCTGGAACCAATTAGCCCCCCTTCTTCTGACCAAGTACACACACACACACACACACACACACACACACACACACACTCACACACACACACACACACACACTCCTCCCCTCCTCTCTGTATAAAATGACATGTAATATGGATATTCTGCCTTAATTCTTCCTCTACTGGTGCTGTGAGATGATGTGCCCGCGCGGGGTGACTGACTGTTCTTCTCCTCTGATGAATAAAAGCTCCGTTTGAGAAATACTCTGTCTCCGCCCGTCTTTCGGCCGACTGGTCCACAACTATATCAATTAAGAATTCACGAGGGATAGGAAATCCCTAGCACTGCGACCATTTGCAACTTATGGTACCGAGCGTGATCACATGGAGCGCGCTGGGTCAAAAATATATCATATATGAATTTCTGGAAGCTCGGAGTTGCTAATAAACAGTTTAAAATATTGTTACTCGACGAGTGGTACTCACATAACGTACTTTGCCAAGATGGCGTCTTCTTCTTCTGCCGCTATTAGGCTGCCTGGTGCGCATGCGCTGTGACACCAACGGCGGAAATGGACGTTCGGTCTGTAAGTACCACTCGTCGAGTAACAATATTACTGTTTATTAGCAACTCCGAGCTTCCAGACCCCACTGTAAAGCTGTGTTAAACCCATATTGTACGCTGGGTATCTTTGAAATTCATATATGATATATTTTTGACCGAGCGCGCTCCATGTGATCACGCTCGGTACCAAGTTGCAAATGGTCGCAGTATAGGTGAGAGTGACTGCTGTAGAGACCCAGGCTCGCTCGCAGTCACGAAAGGGGCTAGGTAACTTGTAATTCCAGTGCACAACTCAAGATAAGATGCATCGATAATCGTTTTATCATCGCATTGTAGCCCTCTGAAACGTAATCGGATATTCCCACCCATACTGATAGAACAGATAGAAAAGCAAGGTTATTATAGTTAACTAAAACTGAAACAAACAGCTAGTTAGCTAGCTACAGTAGCTTTGTAGAGCTAACGTTACCTATGTTAGCTAGCTAACATTAGCATTATCAGTACAGCCTGCAGCGATACACCGGGCATGTCTTCACCCTTTGCTGTTGTATAAGAATGAAATAATCTATACTTTAGGCTGCTGCTATAGGCTAGCGCCACTATCAGGACCATTGGCCCCATATTTGAGGATGCGTGGTTTGACTGTACCTAAGTTTTGTGAATTTGGAGTGATTTTAAAATGTTTTTTGTCCTTCACCCAACATATCGAATAGCATTATGATTGTATAAAATATTGATGACTTATGGCCAATTTTGTGCTAAGAGACACGCTTCGTCAAAGTTCAAGAAGTTTGTTGGTTGACAGCGGCCATAGTGTTTACAAGATCAACAATTGAAAAAGCCTTTGGGAAGAAACAGGAAACTGGATTGCAAAATGGCGGCAATTCAGTATGGCAGACATGGTGGTCCCAGTGGCAGTTGACAGTAATAGCCAAATTATGTTCACAGCCAAAAAAAGAGAGAATGCCAATGGTGCAACACCTATATGGGCCTATATCACCAAGGAAGAGGAAAAACAAGCATGTTCAAATATTAACAATAATTACGTATTTGGTAAATGGACTGCAGTTATGGCTCACATTCCCTCACACATTCACACACCGACAGCGGAGGCAACCATGCAAGGTGCCAACCTGCTCATTAGGGGGTTAAGTGTCTTGCTCAAGGACACTTTGACATGCTGCTGGGAGGAGTCAGGAATGCTACCGGGAACCTTCCCATTACACGACCATTCTACCTCCTGAGCCACTGTCGCCCCCATACATATTTGCTTATGTAAGAAGTTAATGGATGGGTTGGTTGGCTGGCTGAGTTCATCTGATAGAATACATTATAATTAGCAGGATAAAACAATAAAATAGCATTACCTGTTTCCATTGTGGTCCTCACGGTGTATACACAGTTATCTGTGTGCTACCATACTGCTACTTCATATGAAATATTTAGCCTTTCTTGTCTTCCACATTAATGCTCAGAACCATTCAAAGGAATGGTAGCCCTATTTCACTCCGACTGGTAAGAGAAACGAAGCTGTAATTACTAACTGAATTAGACTGAATTAATTATCCAATTAAAAACAATTACATGGTTGATTAGCGAACCAAAGGCAAAATTAATGCCTGTGGCCTAATCAAAACTGCTTAATTTTGTCAAACAGCTTAAGCCAGAAATGTATTCAATACAGCAATACTCTAACTAAACGTTTGACCTATCCTACACGCAATAAGGAGTGCGTCAGGGGCGGATTTAGGATTGTAGGAGATCCGGGGCTTAGCCCAGATAGGTGCCCGCGATAGCGCGCATGGATTTTTTTTACTTCGACACCACAATTTTTTACTTATACCACCACCTTGAAAGTGTTAATATGCGTCTTTGTTTACGGTTTGATTAACACTGATACAAAGTAAAATAGTGCAGTGCAATAAAATAGTTAGTAAAATAGAATAAAATAATGCAATAGTGCATTGCAATAAAATAGTTATCATCGTATTTTTTCGGGAGGCCGGTAAGGAGTGCATTACAGTAGTCGAGTTGGCTTGAGATAAAGGCAAGGATCTGGTTTTCAGCGTCCTTTTGATTTAAAATGATAAGGTGGAAGAATTAAGTTTTTGTCAACTTGTTGATTGTGATTTAAAGCTTAGGTCTGAGTCTACATAACACCAAGACTTAACTCACTCAAATACAGTTAGCAGCTGGATAGACCACAGATGGAAATTAGCTTCTGCTAAATTTGGTGCAAACATATTTTCATGTAACAATGATGAATTGTAAAAAAAAAAAAAAAAAAAAAAAATTGAAAATAGATTCGGGGCTTTTCAGAAAACATTCGGGGCTTGAGCCCAAGTAGCCACCCCCTAGCCCCGCCCCTGGAGTGCGTGCATGCAGCTACAAACAGCAGCCTCTGCATCTTTTTTCAGAGCGCTCCACCTCTTTTGTGTGTAGCTGCTCCAACTGCTTTTTAAGGTGGAAACTTGTGAACTTTGCAGAAAGGCTCTGCTTTCATCACTGGTGCTTCCTTGCATCATTCCAGCATTTCTCTTCTTATGTGGACACAGGCCCTACTCTTACACACAGAGATAGCACAATACGGCTGTACCATGCAGATATATTTTAGGATATATATATTTTACCCTGTATATACCCTTGCATGAGGTAGTATGAAGTCTATCAAAGTCCTGTATCTTCTACTTTATTCCATTACTCTGGGCCTGTGGCTGAAAAGGAGCTCTGTGAGTAAGTGGAATCCCATTGGACAAGGTTGTTTCTTTTTAGCCATGTCCCTTTAATATAGTTCAAAGATAACTCTCCCTCAGTGGTGGAATTGGCTTGTAGGTGAAGCAGTCGCTGTGAAGACTAATCAAAGTAAATGGCCAAACGGTGTCTATGCATGGTGACCCAGGAGCAGTGATGCCACAGATTACTTGTAAAAATAATCTGATTACTGATTACTCCTTTAAAAAGTAATCTAGTTACTTTACTGATTACTTGATTATCAAAGTTACTTAGTTACGAAGTTGTCGTCGTCCCCCCTGCTGCTGCCACAACATAAATAAATAATGCTTTATTGAAAGTGCATAATGTCAATGTCAATAAATCATGATTGGCTGCTCAGACAGGTCATCATGAGACGTCATCAGCCATCAGTTGTCATCAGTTGCCATCCGCAAGTCGCACGTAACATGAATCTCTCTCTCTCACTCTCACTCTCACTCTCTCACTCTCTCTCAAGTAGCCAAATTACACTATAAAACGAGCTGGATAGTTGATTTAACTTCATGCTGAAGCCATTCTAAAATCAGTTATAAACGTAAACATGTGTGTGTGGCTGTGTGCGTGCGTGCGCGAGCGTACCCCTGGCTCTCTTATCATCAGCATTATGAGATAGTAACTAGATAGTAACTAAATAGTAACGCACAGCCACTTGGAAAAGTAACTGTAATCAGATTACTGGCTTGTAAAAAGTAACAAGTTAGATTACTATTTACTGAAAAAAGTTATCAGATTAGAGTAACTAGTTACTGGCATCACTGCCCAGGAGATATACTGCTCCAATGCCAGTTTGCCACCCTGGTGGGTACTGGGTAGGGCCAAAGTAAATTGATTGTGCCTTATGCAAGCCAAGACATTTGACAGACAGCTGACTATTAATACAACTACCCCCTCTACTGTATTTAGCAGCATACATGTATGTGGTGCATTCTGTGGAGCAGACAGACATAGATTCAACGTTGGAAAAAACAGTTTCCAAGGTTAGATAAAAATGCAAGAACACAGCACAGCAGTACACACACACACACACACACACACACACACACACACACACACACACACACACACACACACACACACACACACACACACACACACACACACACACACACACACACACACACACACACACACACACACTCTGTGAGGATGGGGGTTCTTGCGGAGCCCAATAGCAAAACACAGGAGGAGAGAATGGAGCGGTTTTAGGGTTCTTTAATTATTCTTCCCAACCAAGCAGAGTATAACAGGAATGTGAAACAGGAATGTGAACAACACAGAGGTTATAATGTTCTTGGGGGGGAGAAGAATGAGAGCAGGTGCACTTCAGTGCAGCTGTCGGCAGCGAGAGAGAGAGGACACAAGTCTTGCGCTTGAGAGTGAGCAGGAGTCCTCTTTGCTTGGCTCGAGACGTCAGGGTGGAAGGACGCTGGGGCTCGAGACGTCAGGGTGGAAGGGCGCTGGAGCGAAGTCCTGGGGCACAAGAAACAGAAGGTTAGGGAAAGCATAAACAGGGGTAGTTACAGCTGGTCTTCAGGTAGCGTCGTCGTACCTCGGTAGGCAGTTTAACACTGCGACGTCGGATGACGGGATCTGCCAGTTGAAGTAGGAAACGCTTGATGAGGTGATCTCTTGCAGCCGCGCTGATTGCTCCTCATCTGGCAGACTCGAGCTCCGATCGTGACAGGACCCCCCCTCCTGGCGGGCTCCCAGGCTTGTCCGGGTGACGGCGATGGAAATCCCGGACGACCTCAGGGTCCAGGATCATCCCTCGGGAGACCCAGCTGCGCTCCTCTGGGCCGTAGCCCTCCCAGTCCACGAGTTATTGGTACCCACGACCACGGGGATGCACGAGGTGGTCATCGATGATCAGCGGAGGAGGAGGCTCTGGAGCAGGAGGAGACAGGGGACTGGAGAGAACCGGCTTCAGCTGTGACACATGGAAGGAGGGGTGAATGCGCATGATGGCGGGGAGCTGGAGCTTAACGACTGAGGGGTTGATAACGGACAGGATTTTATACGGACCAACAAAATGGTGGGTGAGTTTGCGGGACAAGGACTTGAGTGGAAGGTCTCGGGACGAGAGCCAAACCATGTGACCTGGTTGGTAGTCGGGAGCCGGAGTCCTGTGGCGGTCGGCGAAGCAATGGTTCTGCTCAGCGGTGCGGAGCAGCGCGGCCCTCGTGTCCTCCCATATCCTCCTGCAGCGGCGAAGGTGGTCCTGCACCGAAGGCACGGCGATCTCCTCTTCCTGTGCAGGGAACAGTGGGGGTTGGTAGCCCAGGGAGGACTCAAAGGGAGACTGACCTGTGGCCACGGAGGACAGCAAGTTGTGGGCGCACTCGATCCACGGCAGGAACGTACTCCAGCCGGAGGGGTCCCGGGTGGTCACGCAGCGGAGGGCGGATCCCAGGTCCTGGTTGGCCCGCTCCGATTTACCGTTGGTCTGCGGGTGGAACCCGGAGGAGAGGCTGACCGTGGCCCGGGACCGGCAGAAAGCCTTCCATACTTGGGAGATAAACTGCGGGCCTCTGTCGGAGACGATGTCCACCGGGATCCCGTGGAGACGGAAGACGTGGAACACCATCAGGTCCGCGGTTTATGAAGCAGAGGGGAGTTTGGGGAGAGCGACAAAATGCACGGCCTTTGAGAACCGGTCCATGATGGTGAGAATGACAGTGTTACCGTGTGAAGGAGGCAGTCCGGTGACGAAGTCCAGGGCGACGTGCGACCAAGGCCGACCGGGAACAGGGAGCGGCCTGAGGAGCCCGGCTGGTGGTTGGTGGGAAGCCTTTCCACAGGCACAGACGGCGCACGCAAGGACGAAGTCGCGGGTGTCCTCCCTCATGGTGACCCACCAGAAGTGTCGCTTCAGCAGGGACAGGGTACGGTTGATACCAGGATGACAGGCGAACCGGGAGGCGTGGACCCACTGGAGCACCTGGGAGCGGACAAGGTCGGGGACAAAAAGCCGGTTAGGTGGGCCGTTACCTGGATCAGGCTGGACGCACTGGGCCTCCCGGACGATAGACTGGATCTCCCAGGTGGCGGCGGCCACCAGGCAGGAGGAAGGAAGGATGGTGTCCGGGTGTGCGGAACCCTCCTCGGGGACGAACTGCCTGGAGAGGGCGTCTGGCTTGGTGTTCTTGGAGACAGGCCTGTAGGTCAGGGTGAAATTGAAGCTGGTGAAGAACAGTGCCCAGCGTGCCTGGCGGGAGTTCAGGCGCTTGGCCGTCTGGACGTAGGCGAGGTTCTTGTCGTCAGTCCAGACCAGGAAGGGGGTCTCCGATCCCTCCAGCCAGTGCCTCCACTCCTCCAGTGCCAGTTTGACTGCCAGGAGCTCCAGGTTCCCGATATCGTAATTGACCTCTGCCGGGGTCAGGCGGCGAGAGAAGAAGGCACAGGGGTGCAGTCTCTGGTCGAGACCAGAGCGTTGGGAAAGGACCGCCCCCACTCCGGTACTTGAGGCGTCAACTCCACCACGAACTAGCGGGACGTGTCTGGCTGAACGAGGATGGGCGCGGAGGTGAAGCGCTGGCGTAGCTCGGCGAAGGCGGAGTCCACTCTGTCCGACCAGACGAAGGGCACGGAAGGCGAGGTGAGTTGAGTAAGGGGTGCAGCGACCCGGCTGTAGTCCCTGACGAAACGCCGGTAGAAGTTAGCAAACCCCAGGAAGCGTTGGAGCTGCTTGACGTTGGTGGGACACGGCCAGTCGGTCACCGCCTTGATCTTCTCGGGGTCCGCCCGGATCTTGCCGCCCTCGATGATGTAGCCAAGGAACCCGATGGAGGAGACGTGGAACTCACATTTCTCCGCCTTGACGAACAGCTTGTTCTCTAGTAGGCGCTGGAGGACCCGGCGGACATGCTGGATGTGCTCCTCCATGGAGCGGGAGAAAATCAGAATGTCGTCCAGATAGACAAAGACAGAGCGGTTCAGGACATCACGGAGAACGTCATTGACAAGGGCCTGGAAGACAGCAGGGGCGTTGGTCAACCCAAAAGGCATCACCTTGTACTCGAAGTGGCCGAGCGGGGTCTTGAAGGCCATCTTCCATTCGTCTCCCTCCCGGATGCGGACCAGATGATAGGCATTTCTGAGATCCAACTTCGAGAAAATGGTGGCGCCTTGCAGGGGTTCGAAAGCAGAGTTAATCAAAGGCAGGGGGTACTTGTGCTTAACCGTGATGTTATTGAGACCCCGGTAGTCAATACAGGGGCGAAGGGAGTGGTCCTTCTTGGACACAAAAAAGAAGCCTGCGCCGACAGCAGAGGAGGAGGGGGTAATAATGCCCGAGGCCAGGGACTCATGGACGTACTTCTCCATAGACTCTCTCTCTGGGCGTGAGAGGTTAAACAGGCGGCTAGCAGGGAGCGGGGCTCCCGGGAGCAGGTCTATAGCACAGTCGTACTGGCGATGAGGAGGTAGGGAGAGAGCTTGTTGTTTGCTAAACACAGCCTCTAGGTCGTGGTAAATTGGAGGAACAGTCGAAAGGTCAACAGGTTCGTTGGGAACGGGAGAACCAGTGGCCCCCAGTGGTGACCTCGCCGACCGGAGACAAGAGGCGTGACAGTGAGCACTCCAGCTCGTGACTGAGCCCGTTGGCCAATTTATTACAGGGTTGTGTAGCTTTAGCCAAGGCATGCCTAGAACGATTGGGTTATGGGGGGAATCAATGACGTGAAAACGGATCTCCTCGCTATGATTCCCGGAGAGTTGAAGGCGGAGAGGCGTGGTGTGGCGTGTTATTTGCGAGAGCAACTTCCCGTTTAGGCCTTGGGCATCTCGGGGAATGGGTAAGGCGTCGGTGGCAATGTGGTAGTGGGACACTACCCCAGCGTCGATGATGTTTTCGTCTGCGCCCGAGTCGACCAGCGCGGACAGAGGGAGAAATTGACCGTTGTGGTAAAGCGTGGCACTGAATTGCATATTCGGATCGGAACTGGGAACAAATTTAAGGCTTGTGCATGTGCCCAGCGTCACAGTCGAGCCCCGTCGTTTGGGCGAACCGAACATGAGGCGATGGAGTGGCCTAGTTGCCCGCAGTACAGACATGCCCCTGACCTGAGTCTGTGACGGCGTTCGCGGAGAGGAAGGCGAGAGCGGTCGAGGTCCATGGGCTCCGAATCGTCGGTTCTGCAGCGGGACACTATTAACGGGGCGCTCCTGCTCAGCGGCCCTGCGGCTCTGCAGCGGGACACTGTTGACGGTGCTGGCCCTTTCACGGCGGCGTTCCCGGAGACGCGTGTCCAGCTCTCTGGCTAAGTTAATCAAGTTGTCAAGGGAAGTAGGCTTCTTTTTTGACGCCAATTCGTCCTTTAAAACTTCGCTGAGGCCCTGGCGAAAGGCTCTGCGTAATGGTTCATCATTCCACTGGGAACCCGCTGCCAGAATACGGAATTCGATAGCGTACTCGCTCACACTACGGTGTCCTTGGTGGATGGTAAACAAGGCGGCCGTTCTATCCGAACCACCGAGAGGATGGTCGAAGACCTTTTGCATGTCGGCGATGTACCCGGAGTACGAATTGCAGAGGGGGGAATTACTGAAGTGGAGGGCTGTCGCCAATTCTAACGCGGGCCCTGTCAGCAAACCAGACAGGTACTGTAGGATATTTTGGATTTGTCGCTCTGGAATGTTAGAGGTTGTTGCCCAAACACTAAAGAGCATTGGAAGAGCAAGGCACGACATTTGGCAACGTTTCCGTCGTAACGCTCTGGCGAGGGTACGTGAGGTTCCCGGGACTGGGATACTACAGGTGGGGATACCACGAGTGGAGAGACAGCAGGCGGAATTGGCTGGGCTGTTAAATATGCTTCGAAACGCTTGAATCGTTTGTCTCGCTCCGCGGCGCAGAGAGTGAGAGCGCTGAGTTGGGCAATAGTCTCATCCAGTATCTGTGAGTGTTGATTTACCAGACTGGCGTGTCCATTGACAGGGGCCTGCATGCTGGTGCTCCATTCACCGGCCTCCTGTGCTGCTGAGTCCGACATCATGGTTGCAGTGTTCTGTGAGGATGGGGGTTCTTGCAGAGCCCAATAGCAAAACACAGGAGGAGAGAATGGAGCGGTTTTAGGGTTCTTTAATTATTCTTCCCAACCAAGCAGAGTATAACAGGAATGTGAAACAGGAATGTGAACAACACGGAGGTTATAATGTTCTTTGGGGGGAGAAGAATGAGAGCAGGTGCACTTCAGTGCAGCTGTCGGCAGCGAGAGAGAGAGGACACAGGTCTTGCGCTTGAGAGCGAGCAGGAGTCCTCTTTGCTTGGCTCGAGACGTCAGGGTGGAAGGACGCTGGGGCTCGAGACGTCAGGGTGGAAGGGCGCTGGAGCGAAGTCCTGGGGCACAAGGAACAGAAGGTTAGGGAAAGCATAAACAGGGGTAGTTACAGCTGGTCTTCAGGTAGCGTCGTCGTACCTCGGTAGGCAGTTTAACACTGCGACGTCGGATGACGGGATCTGCCAGTTGAAGTAGGGAACGCTTGATGAGGTGATCTCTTGCAGCCGCGCTGATTGCTCCTCTTCCGGCAGACTCGAGCTCCGATCGTGACACACACACACACACACACACACACACACACACACACACACACACACACACACACACACACACACACACACACACACACACGCACACACACACACACACACACACACACACACACACACACACACACACACACACTGCTTTATTACACCCATACATAAAGGGCAAGGGGGGGACTGTAATCACTTTACAATTCAATATCATGGACTAAGATAGCAGCACCCAACAATATTTCTGACTGAGGGACGCTAGGTTGAGATACAAGCAAAGGTGAAGCAAGGTCTAATGATTTTCTCAAGTCTACTTTCTCCTAAATATTCATGACTGGAGGGTGGGTTTACAGCTGGATGTGTGTTGTAATGTGGGTGTAGCAACTTTCTAGCTATAACTATAACTTTGTAATTAATTAAGCCTGATGGGTCCGGTACTGGACCCAAGCCATAAATCCATCTCTCCAGACTGTATGGATTATTTTTTACGTTTTTTTCTTCTCAAATGTAGCCAAGAGTAAAGACCCTAATCATGTCAAAACAGCAGTCATAGTGTACATTTTCAACAATACTTTTGTTTACCAATAATTTAAAGTGTTATTAGTGAAGTATCAGTTTAGGAAATGCATTCATAAACGAGCGAATATCGACGGAAATAAATGTTTAGTTTGTAGTCATTATGATGAAGGACAGACAGGGCTTTCAATGAGTGTTGGCATTTCGAAAAATGACACTACCCAGCTCAAGCCAGCTCATGTCAATCAAATTACTTGTGGATAAACTTTTTTTTTCACGATTATCTTCCACAAAACTGAACGTTATTGGCATAAATTAGAACGCAGTTCGTTTATCTACCTTTCTGTGAACGTTTAGCAAAAGTCTGTGTTGCAATCCGATAAAAAATGGTGGACCAGTTTCCATAATAAAAAAATAACTGTATTTACAGTAGATTTCATTCACAGTTCTTGCTGCATGCCTGGTGATACTAAATCCAAATTGAACTCTGCCATTGGAAAGAGAAGATTTTGCCCGATCCATAGATGTGCGACTTGGCTATAATAAGGTAATTTATAGGCCTGATATTCTATATTCTTTTTTTTTATCCACTTTTTCTCCCCATTTTCTATTTTTCTCCCATCCCAATTTTCATGTATCCAATTCTTCCCTCCCCTGTCTTGAACGTTGCTAGACTATGCCTCCCACAGGTCGATTGTAGTGAGGACAGAAGCCTTGCATCACGTGTCCCCTCCGCGTGAATATTAAAGGCAACCAACTTGTGTTCAGCTTTTCGTTCAGCGTTTCTCTGATTGGCCACACGGCCACGTGACCGCCCTAGCACACGCCCTTCGCCGCAGAGAGAGACGCGGCAGCACTGGGTTTTATCACTGGAGATTTCTCACACATTTCTCACTCACCATTGTATTTTGCGCCATCTGACAATATCATAATGATGTATTTTCTATATTATATCCACAATCATTCATCTAAAAAATTTTATGGGCGTAAATACTTTGTTTGTTTATACTTCAGAAGTGATGTACAGTGACGAGTGAATCTGGTAGTTGGTTGTTAAAAACGCGAAATACCATAATAACGTTACAGTTTCTAGTTCAGTCAGCAGCCTCGTGAAATAACATTATACATTATGCTCCGCGAAATAACATTGTACATTATGCTCCGCGCTTCAATTATACATTATGTGTAATGTTATGTCTAGTAACATCAGGGACTATATTACGCTGTGCATGATACCTGTGTAACAGGACTCAGCCTATAACAGGACGGAGCATGCGCAGGAGCACCCCGGGAGTAGCCGGCTAAGCATGCAGTCGTGTTCCGAGTCAACTCATACCTGATGTTGAATAAAGAGTGTTTATACTAAACCAACCGAGTGATTATTCAACATTACATGGTGTCAGAAGTCAACCATGGCAAAGTTCCCACCGCCGAGCAGTTTGGACTTCAGTCATCCGGAGCAGTGGCCTGAATGGAAACGCAGATTCCACAGGTACAGAATTGCGACCAAATTAGACAAAGAGGAGGAAGAAGTGCAAGTGTGCACTCTGCTGTACGCGCTCGGAAGTGAAGCCGAATCGATCGTCAAGACCTTCGTTTATACAGCCGACGGAGATGAAAAAGTATATGCAATCGTGCTGGACAAACTGGACAAATATTTTGTGCCGAAAGTTAACGTCATACACGAGCGAGCAAAGTTCCACCAGCGTGCACAGAAGCACGGAGAAAGCATGGAGGAATACATCCGCTGTTTACACGAGTTGGCGAGCATGTGCAGTTTTGGAACTGTGAAAGATGAAAATGTAAGGGACAGAATCGTTATAGGAGTATTGGATAAAGAATTGTCACAAAAGCTTCAAATGATGTCGGATTTAAACCTAGAGAGGGCATGCAGACACGCCAGGCAGTCGGAACAGATCAAGGGACAGATTTCCGAACAGAGTGGAGCCACAGAGTTGTGTGAGGTGACGCACACACAAAGACGAGCTTACTCCGCGCGGCCGAGAGGCGCATTTCAACCAGAGAGGAGAGGCAGCTACAGACCCCCCAGGCAGCAGCAGCACGCAGGCACAAGACATGCAGCTCAAGGCAACTGCGACAGGTGCGGCAACCAGCACGCCGAGAGTGATATGTGCGCAGCCAGACGTGCTGACTGTCGCAAGTGCGGTAAGAGGGGCCACTACGCTATTGTGTGTCGCACTCTACAGGTCAGTGATGTGTATGCAGAAGAGCAAACCGAACCTGATGATTATTATTTCTTGGGCTCTATCACTGTGCAGGACTCTAATAAGCCATGGCCAATAAAACTGCAACTCCGGGAAGGTGAGGTTGAGTTTAAGATAGACAGTGGAGCTGACACCAGTGTTATTTCTCAACACACCTATGACGCATTGGTGACAAGGCCGAAGCTGGTGTATACACATACTGTTTTGGATGGTCCAGGGGGCAGACTAATTAACAAAGGCAAGTTCAAAACATTCACTTGTCACAAAGGGACAGAGTACTGCTTCGACATACATGTTGTGGAAGGTCCCACAGTCAACAACCTACTGAGCAGAGAAGTGTCAGTAGCCATGGGTCTCATACAGAGAATGGAAAATGTGACAAATGTGCCCAGTGAGGCAGTGGTACCCAGCGAGTCAGTGGGACTTTTAAAAACAACCCCAGTGAAAATAAAACTGAGGGAAGGTGCAGTACCCTACTCTGTCCACACATCTCGCAGAGTCTCTGTACCCTTACTCCCTAAAGTGAAGGAGGAGCTTCAGCGGATGGTCAAATGTGGAGTTATTGAGGAAATAACAGAACCAACTGAATGGTGTGCCCCGATGGTGGTTGTGCCACGAAAGAATGGTCGAGTGAGAATATGTGTGGGACTAAATCGCCTCAACGAAGCCGTGCAGAGAGAGAAGTATATCTTACCGACTCTAGATGATATACTCCCCAAGCTGGCCGGTTCAAGCATGTTCTCACTGCTGGACGCTGCTACAGGATTTTGGCAAATTCCTCTGGAAAAGGACTGTGCCAAATTAACAACGTTCATCACGCCATTCGGAAGATATTTCTTCCACCGCCTTCCGTTTGGTATATCCAGCGCTCCAGAAATATTTCAGAGGGAGATGAATAATCTTCTCAAGGACCATGCAGGTGCAGCAGCCTTCATGGACGACATAATAGTCTATGGAGAAACCACAGAGGTGCATGACCAACGCCTGAAGACGGTACTGAAAACGCTAAGCGATGCTGGATTGAAGCTCAACGAAGAAAAATGCAAACTGAGACAGTCACAGGTCCAGTTTTTAGGCCACATCGTGGACAAGCGTGGTGTCAGGCCTGACATGGGAAAAGTGGAGGCCATAAGAAACATCCAGCCACCTGGAAACACCACAGATCTGAAGCGGGTCATGGGCATGGTGCACTATCTTGGACGCTATCTGCCCAACCTAGCAGATGTCACACACCCACTCAATGACCTACTGAAAGCTGACACAGCATGGGTGTGGGGCCCGGCACAAGACAAGGCTTTCACTAAAGTCAAGCAGATGTTGACAGAGGCGCCCATATTAGCCTTCTATGATGTCAGCAAGCCGACAGTTGTAAGTGCCGACGCCAGCAGCTATGGATTAGGAGGTGTTCTCCTTCAAAATCACAGTGGACAATTATTGCCAGTCGCATACTGTTCTCGCACCTTGACAGATGCTGAGACAAGATATGCTCAGATTGAGAAGGAGTGTCTGGCGGCAGTCTGGGCATGTGAAAAGTTCTCCAAATACCTATACGGCCTGGACAACTTCACCATTCAAACAGACCATAAGCCATTGGTCCCACTCTTCAACCTCAAAGACATTGATGCAGTGCCACTTCGTTGTCAACGACTGCTCCTGAGGATGATGCGATTCAACGCGAAAGCGGTGTATGTCCCAGGCAAACTGCTTGTAGTAGCAGACACGCTCTCAAGGCATCCTTCTGCAGCGCTGCACCTGGAGACGGTTGAGCTGTCAGACGACATAGCGGCTCTAGAGGAAGCCACACAGGCAGCATGGCCAATGTCAAGTTCACGTCTGGATGAGGTTAAAGAGCGCACAAAAGAAGACCCAGAGCTACAGACGGTGATACAGTTTGTGAGAAATGGCTGGCCAAGATACGCATCCAAAGTGCCAAGCAACATCATGCCATACTACGCAGTGAAAGATTCCCTTTCAGTATGCCGCAACCTGCTCATCTATGGCGACAGAATCGTTATTCCCAAATGCATGAGGGCAGTAATAGTGGAACGACTGCACGACGGCCACATGGGCATTGTGAAGTGCCGTGAACGCGCCAAGCAGAGCGTCTGGTGGCCGGGCGTCGGTAAAGCCCTGCAGAAGTGGATAGAACACTGCAAACAGTGCCAGGTGACAAAACCCACCCAGAACAGAGAGCCGCTCATGCCAACGCCTCTACCCGACAGACCCTGGTCAAGAGTGGCTGCGGATATCTGCGAAGTGGACAAAAGAAACTACCTGGTTGTAGTCGACTACTTCTCAAGGTATATCGACCTTGTCTACCTACCAGACATGACAAGCGCCACAGTGAGGTCTCGCCTCAGCGCCATCTTTGCAAGGTGGGGCTGTCCCACGACCCTGGTGACGGATAATGGGCCTCAGTTCTGTGGGCATCAGTTTCAGCAGTTTGAAAAGGACTATGACTTTCACCATGTCACAACGAGCCCACATTTCCCACAAGCAAATGGAGCTGCTGAGAGAGCAGTGAGGACGGCTAAACACATTCTGAAACAGAAGGATCCAGCCCTCGCTCTTCTCAGCTACAGAGCAACTCCCATCCAGGCAACAGGATACAGTCCAGCCCAATTGATGCTGGGCCGCCAGATACGTACTCCTGTACCCATATTGGAGGAAAAGCTTATTCCCCGGTGGCCAGACATCAGACTGGTGAGGGCAGCAGACTCCAGAGCCAAGGCTGCCTACAAACACCACTATGACAGACGTCACTCAAGCCGCCCATTGCCCCTACTCAAGCCGGGTGACGCTGTTGCTGTCAAACTTGACAGTCAAAAAGGGTGGACTACAACTGCCACTGTCCTGGACAAATGCAGTGCCCCAAGGTCATACCTCATCCGCACCGGAGGCGGTGTTCTTCGCAGGAACAGGCGACACCTGCGTCTGCTGACTTCACCACTTCCCCAGCCCGAGCATGAGGAGGAAGAGGAAGCAGACGGGGTAATCGAGGAGGAAGCAGACGAACGACAGCTAGAGACGGTGACACCAATCCAGACACCAGCCACGGTCACCACGTTGAGAGGCAGAGTGGTTAAAAAGCCATCACATCTGAAAGACTTTTGCACCTGAAAGACTGTATAGTGAGTGCGTAGGGAGCCAATGAGGCAGAATAATCCTCGGCACCTATGTGGGCAACCGGTAGTCGACCCGGGAGTCTAGTTCAGGTTCATGTGACAGGGCTTGAAAAGAAACTCTAAAAGCATTCACTAACGTTAAATATAAGTATAATATGTTAATTAAAATAGCTAAGGTTAATATTGTAGTCATGTTCCATGGACTGCTAGATAGTTTAATTGGTTTACTTCCCTCAGGTTAAGCTACTCAAAGGAGGGAAGATGTAATGTTATGTCTAGTAACATCAGGGACTATATTACGCTGTGCATGATACCTGTGTAACAGGACTCAGACTATAACAGGACGGAGCATGCGCAGGAGCACCCCGGGAGTAGCCGGCTAAGCATGCAGTCGTGTTCCGAGTCAACTCATACCTGATGTTGAATAAAGAGTGTTTATACTAAACCAACCGAGTGATTATTCAACATTACATTATGCTCCGCGCTTCATTCATTCATTTCATAATCAGTCAGCAGCCTGCGTCCTCCGAAATAACATTATACATTATGCTCCGTGCTTCATTCATTCATTTCATAATCAGTCAGCAGCCTGCGTCCTCCACTGATGCAGCAGTTTCTAGTTCAGTCAGCAGCCTCGCGAAATAACATTACACATTATGCTGCGCGAAATAACATTATACATTATGCTCCGCGCTTCAATTATACATTATGCTCCGCGCTTCATTCATTCATTTCATAATCAGTCAGCAGCCTGCGTCCTCCGAAATAACATTATGCTCCGTGCTTCATTCATTCATTTCATAATCAGTCAGCAGCCTGCGTCCTCCACTGATGCAGCAGTTTCTAGTTCAGTCAGCAGCCTCGCGAAATAACATTATACATTATGCTCCGCGAAATAACATTATACATTATGCTCCACGCTTCAATTATACATTATGCTCTGCGCTTCATTCATTCATTTCATAATCAGTCAGCAGCCTGCGTCCTCCGAAATAACATTATACATTATGCTCCGTGCTTCCTCCACTGATGGATTTCATTTGGGACCGCTGCCGCTTCCTCCACTGATGGATTTCATTTGGGACGGCTGCCGCTTGCCTGCCGCGTTCGCGGCAAAAAGGGGCGGGGTGTCGCGGCCAATCAGAGAAAAGCTGAACACAAGTTCGTTGCCTTTAATATTCACGCGTCCCCTCCGGTACACGAGGAGGCAGCCTGTCGCATCTTTTCGCCGCAGCAGCTCGAACTCTCAGTGGCGAGGAGTAGGCCTAACGCGTGGGAGGCTCACGCTGCCCCCGTCACTTCCTGCTTCTGTCGCACCGGCGTCACCAAACCGACCTGTAGGAGTCGCTGTGCACAACGTCAAATCCCCACCCACCGGCTTTCCCACCCTCTAACACTTGCCAATTGTGTTAGTATGAACGACCGGCCAGCCGGTAGCTACGGCGAGAGCTGGGCTCGAACCCAGCGTCTCCTGCGTTAAAGGCGAGCGCCTTGCCCACTGCGCCAATCAGCCGCCCTTCTAATATTCTATATTCTATAATAATATTTCAAATAGCATGTGTCCGGATGCAGAATTCAGTACTGTATCTACAAAACCTTCTGTTTAATCATCTTCCCTTTATTAATTTGCTTAGATTTTTTGTACACGTGATCTCAAGGTGCTGAACGAGCGCAGTGGCAGTTTTTCATGTCTGGTCATTGTTAGCATGGTGTTATTCACCGTCAAAGATGCAAAGAAAAATCATAATTTATATTCTCCTTTGTTTCATCACAATTTACTCAAGCCTAGTAACAGACACAATATTTCTGACACTGGGAATACATTCCATGAGATCCATAGATGTCCGTAGATACCAGGAACATGCAAATGGTACATATAGAAGTGGAGCAAGCTTCCATTTACTTAGGTATGTATTTTTAGGCAGATTTTTGGAAGAGGTTTTTACTGTTACTTTTACTGTTGAGTGTTAATTAGTTAAAATACATCATCAAAGGACACTGAATCCTTGGGTTGTGTTAATTACAGCTCAATTAAATGATGGGGGTGAAAAATAGCGATCCTTATTGCTAATGTTTAATCTAGCTAGATATGTTTCTTTCTTTTGTTACTCTTAGTGTTAGGTCATCTGGAGATTCATAAGCATAATATTAAATGTCCAGAAATACCATAGGGGAGACAGAAGACGGATCAAAACTGACTTTTCAAAATAGCACAATTGGATGATGGCGGACAGAGTTGCTTGACCTAACTTGATGCACCAACAACACACATGTTTCAAACAATCTAAGTGTCCTTTCAACAGTTTTTATAGAAGCCAAATAGAATAGCCATCTATTAGGAACGGTGTCTGTGTTTTCCACCTAAATTATCTATACTGATATAGATAAATGTATATACAGTACGGTGTATACAGTGTTATTGTACATTGCTATCATACAGTGTTATATGGATAGACTATCGATCGAGGTAGGTAGTTATGCGTATAATGAGGTAGGTAGTACAGTGTAAGACAGCTGAAGGCAGTGGATGAGCATCTTCTAGGCCATATAGGTTGAGTGTAGGCAACAGAGTTCATAGTTCATACGGTATAGGTTGAGTGTAGGCAACAGAGTTCATAGTTCATATGGTATAGGTTGAGTGTAGGCAACAGAGTTCATAGTTCATATGGTATAGGTTCAGTATAGACAACATTGTTCATAGTTCATACGGTATAGGTTCAGTATAGACAACATTGTTCATAGTTCATGGTGTCACCATTGTGCAGAGTTCAGCGAGATGACAGCTGCTGGTCCGGGAACTGAGATTCCTATAGCGCCTCCCAGCGGTATAAGTTCACCAGAATCTGAGGAGACAGATGGGCTTTCATCAGTCTCCTCAGGCAGAAGAGACGCTGGTGAGCTTTCTTGTCCGATATCGAGGTGTTGAGGGTCCAAGAGAGGTCCTTGGAGATGTGGACACCCAGGCATTTGAAGTTGGAGACACGCTCAACCTCCGTCCCGTTGATGTGGATGAGGGCATGCATGCCTGCTTTGGTCTTCCTGAAGTCAACAATGAGCTCCTTGGTTTTATTGGTGTTGAGGGCCAGGTTGTTGTTGGCACACCACGCCACCAGGTGCTGAACTTCCTCCCTGTAGGCCAACTCATCATTGTGTAGCACCCTGAACATATGGCTATTATTCAGAAGTGCTGACTTGCCTTTTATCTCCCCTGGTGCACCAAGGCATACTAACTAGTTTCCATTAATATTCCCTCGAACAATGACGCGGGCGCCTCCTTCTTCTACCGGCTGGAATATGGATTATAAACAGTATCACTGAATGATATTCTACCATCCAGTTTTCCCTGTGTGACTAGTTGGCGGTACCAGCAGGGGGCGGTGGCAGGCAGAGAGTGTACGAGAGAGAGACGGGAAAGGAAGCAAGCCAAAGGAGACGGAAGAGGGATAACGACTCTCTTCGAGTTTGGACTTTGATGTGATCAGACGTGTCTCGACAGAGCCCCCGTGGTGTGGTCCACACGGGCGAACGTATTGAACTTGAGTATATGACGGGTTATCCCAGAAGGACCCGTGATAGTGCGTGAGTAAGAGAAACTGAACCCAAGGACTAACATCCATAGGTAGCGTGTTATAGTAGCAGTGTGACGGTATAAGTAGCATGCTGCTAACGGCTATATTGACTCCAGTGTACACCGAGCGCGGGGCGCTGAAGAAGACCGGTGGTATAGTCAGCCACGTTGCGCAACAGTATAACCGTGTAGCAAATGGGCTGTTTGGAACCCAGAGAGTAGCTTCAGTGTAAGGTAGGGCAAGTGTATGGAGGCGCGTCAAACCCAGCACCGGCTGTCAACAACCAGCATTCACCAGCGTTTCGACGTCTGCTCGGCTTCGGCGGTCGACAGCCCAGCACGGGAGTTCTTCGTCCAGCAGAGGTCGCCATCACCCAGCACACGCTCTCAGCCAGCTACTGCCCTCTGCTCCAGCCCCGCTTGCTAGCGCCCGCGACGAGAGCATTCAACGCCATCTTGCTACCTGGACGGTGGTGGCACGGCGAGGCCGCCATTTTGGTTGAGTACAATAGGGCGTCAATGCTCCGGATCTATTACACAGTACACAGTGTGGTGCGGCCTACGGGCGAAGCTAATGGTTGCTAACTATAGTTCATAGGGGTACCCCATCAACATTATATGCCGGCATTAGCATAGGACTTTTGTTCTGGTACAGTGGGCCCACAATTTTGATTTCCTTTGAGTGTGATAACGTGTTGGTTATTTAATAATAATTCCCATTTAAGTAACCCTTTCCCTGTGGGGAGGTTACAGACCTGGTGCATCATAAGTAAAGCCTTGGAGAGGTATTAGTCTTGCCATATAATTAAAGCCTGATAGAGGTATTACAGATGGTACTGACCCAGACGTGGGCGATGAGTCAAACACATTGAAGTATATTATCCCTGATACTAACCCAAAGGTGGGTGTATAATATACGTGTCTATAAGGTATTGAGTTACACACGGAGCCATAGTAGGACTTCAGTCCATTCGACCACTCTTATTAAATCATTGTAACTGAACAGTACAATTAATATAAAGACTTAAATGGGGTTCTGTGTGCGTGTCCATTCCTGTGCCCAGTATTAACTCTTTTGGTGTGGGTAACGTATATATGATTAACCCCTTCCTACCCAACTCTTCCCTTTTCATTATAAGGTTTCTAGTGGTCATCGAGGGAGGGTACTGCTTGCGGGAGGAACGAATCTATTTATGCATATCAGTCACTAGGTGTGGGAGGGTTAACGGAGGTAATCAGGGAAGTGAGAGCGAGTTGGGGAGTACTGCTGACCCCCCTGGAGAGGCGAGGAAGACCAGAGTACCAAACCAGGTTGGTAAATCCCAGGCCCCATTCACTCCCACTACCGGGCCCCAGGTTGACGCTCCAGGCCCAAAGACGAGAGTGCAGTCAGACGGAGCTCTACTGTGTCCAGCTACCTTGTGACTGCCAGCAACCGTTCCCACCAAGCAGGGATAATCCACCCTGCTACATTTGGCGTCACAAACAGGATACACATCCTACTCCACTCCCTCGTACGTGACGACCAAGAGACCTAAGATGTCAGAGGGCGACACCCCGAAGCCGGAGGTCAGAGCCGGGCCGTCCCGGGCGGAGCAACGAGATGACCCGCCGGCCCCTCTCAAAGAGGAAGGAGGGGAAGCCGAGACGGTGCGGACCTTGGCCGCAGAAGTGGAGTCCCTAAGGGGTCAACTCCAAGACCAGGAGGGCATCCTGGACCACCAACACGAACACCTGGAGCAGGCCAGGCGCCAAGAGTCGCTTGCCTTGGCGCAGGCCATGATCCGACAGCTCCCTCCAGCGGCCCTCCCGGTGGTGTACGTCCAACGAGAGCGGAAGTGCAGCAAATTTGGAGGTGAAAAAGAGAGGGGGGAACTGCCTGTGGAAGACTGGATCCAGGCAATGAGGACCCATCTCCGTGCCAGTAGAGGAACAAGCGGAGGTCGTACAGCTTCACCTCAAAGGCGAGGCGAAGCAGACGGTACGCTTCCTGACGGAGGGAACCGTCCCCGACACTGAAGCCCTGTTCTCGCTCCTCGAGGAAACCTATGGGGACAAGGTCCCAGTCAGCGTTCGCCTGGGGGAGTTCTTTGACGGAAGACAGGCCGCCGGCGAGACTGATCTGCTATGCCTGCAATCAGCCGGGTCACATCAGCAGGGATTGCCCCCGCTCAGCCAGCGGGCCACGCCCAGCCTCTACTCCCACCCCCGTAGCTCCAGGCCAGGAAGGGCAGTTGACGCCGTCGTAACCGGAGTCGCCGACTCGGCCGCGGAGGGCACCGAGACGCAAGACGTGCACAGGGAGTGCCTCACCCTAGACGTCCAGATCGACGGGGTCGAGACCCGCTGCCTCTTCGACACAGGCGCCGAAGTCACCACCATGAACGAGAGCCACTTCCGAAGACACTTCCCGCGGTCGAGGTTGACCCCCTCCAACTGGATCACCCTCATCGCCGCCAACGGGTTGGAGATCCCAGTGGTGGGGTGTCTCTACGCCGAGGTGAAGTGCCTAGATATGACGTTTACGGGTAAATGCATATTCATACTAAAGGACGATCCCGCCCGAGTGGCCCCAGGCCGTCCAGGGACTTCTGGGCATGAACGTACTCGGCGGGGTAGACGGCCTGTTCAGAGGGATCAAGGGGATGCGCCTGGCGAGCCGAAGACGGGTCGACGCTAGAAGCATCGCCATCCGCCGTGTGGTAGCCGCCATGGCCCAAGAAGCCTGAGAGTGTACCGCCCCGGGAAGAATGGGGTACGTCAAAGTGGCCGGCAGAGAGCCGGTGGTCATTCCCCCGCACAGCGAAGTGATCGTCTCAGGCCGCTGCGAGACGACGGCGGGGATGCGGCCTCCCGTGATGCTAGAGAACACGCCGAGTGCCAACCTGCCCCCCGGACTACTAGTGGCGAACGTGGTGGCATATGCCTGACAGGGAAGAGTGCCTGTGCGTGTGTTGAACCCGACTGACGTCGAGATGGTGCTCAGACCCCGGTCCAGGCTGGCGGAGCTCCACTGCCCCCGTCAAGTGCGGCCTAAAGAGAGGGTGACCGTGGAGGAAGTAGACGAAGGCGTCCGAGTGACGGCGATTGAGGCTCGAGACAGCCCGCCAGAGGTAGAGCTGTACGGGAGGATCCGAGGGCTTGCCTTGCCCGTACAGGTGAACCTGCAGGATCTCACGCAGGCCTAAGTGAGCCGACTAAATCAAGTATTGGAGAAACACAAGGCGGTGTTCTCCGTAGACGACGGAGACTACGGTTACACGACCACGGTCACTCACTACGTCCCCACCGGTAACGCACCCCCGGTCAAGCAACGGCACCGCCGAATACCGCCCCACGTGTTTCAGGAAGTAAAGCGGCACGTACAAGACATGGTGGACCAGGGTGTGCTGGTAGAGAGCTGCAGTCCGTGGGCGTCTCCAGCCGTGATCGTCATAAAGAAGGACGGCTCCGTGCGGTTCTGCTGTGACTACCGCCGTCTCAATAACGTGACGCACCGAGATGCGTATCCCCTACCTCGTATCGAGGAGTCCCTAGACGCCTTGGGGCAGGCCAAGATCTTCTCCTCACTCGGCCTCACCACCGGCTACTTCCAGGTGGCGGTGAAAGAAGAAGATCAAGAGAAGACGGCCGTCACGACGCCCTTCGGCCTCTACCAGTGGACCCGTATGCCCTTCGGCTTGTGTAACGCACCCGCAACCTTCCAGCGGTTGATGACCGCCGTGCTGGGGGACCTGGCCTTCGACGTCCTGCTTGTCTATTTAGACGACGTCTTAGTGTTCGCCAGTGACTTCGAGAGCCATTGCCAGAAGTTGGACCTGGTGTTTGGACGGCTGCGGGAGCATGGGCTCAAACTCAAGAAGGGGTTCGCTAAAGGCCGGCCCGAGGCCTTCAAGTGGACTCTGCAGTGTCAGACGGCCTTCGATCATCTGCGGGACTGCCTCTTGACGCCTCCGGTGCTGGCCTACCCCGACCTCCAGCTCCCCTTCTGGGTGACCACAGACGGAAGTTACTTGGGACTGGGAGTGGTACTAAGTCAGAAACAAGAAGGCGTGGAGCGAGTCATCGCCTTTGCGAGCCGAGGTCTGCATGGGTCCGAAAGGAATTACCAAAATTACAGTGCGTTCAAGCTGGAACTCCTCGCCCTGAAGTGGGCAGTCACTGAGAAGTTCCGAGACCTCTTGATGTACGCCCAGTTCACCGTGATCACCGACCACAACCCGCTGAAGCACCTCGGCACGGCCAACCTGGGAGCAGTGGAGCAGCGCTGGAACGCTCAGCTCGCGGAGTACGACTTTGTGGTACAATACAAGCCTGGCCGACTCAACCAGAACGCAGACGCCCTGTCTCGCATGCCGATGCGGTCAGAGCCTGAAGTGGAGGACACAGAGAAGGACTTCCTAACAATACCCGCGACCAGCACTCACAATCGCCAGGGTCTACCGGAACGGACAGCCTCATTGTGCGCCCCCGCCTCAGTCGGGTTACGTCCTGGTCCCAGCGGAAGAAGTACGGGCCCTGCTGGGTCCCGAGAGACCGACCGAGACGTGGGAGGTCCCGAGTGTCAGTGCACGTCAGATAGCGGCACAGAAGAGGAACAGCAGATATGACTGGGCGGAAATGCGGCAGCTACAGGCGGACGATCCCGAGTTGGGTCCGGTGTGGCGGGCGGTGACACAGGGAGTCCCTCCCACTAAAGTACAGTTGAAAGAAGGAGACCCGAAACTCCGCAAGTTATACGGGCAGTGGGAGCGGTTCCGTCTGCACCAACAAGTACTGTTTCGACACGTCAGTGACCCCCGCGACGGGGAGGAGGTTCTGCAGCTGGTGGTGCCCACGGCCCTGTGACGGAGGATCTACGAGACCCAACATGAGGATGGGGGACACTACGGGGGGCGAGGGATGGTGGACCTGATGAGGCAAAGTTATTACTGGATCGGAATGGCAGAGGAGGTGAAGAAATGGGTGCAGCAATGCAAGCGATGTGCATTAGCCGGGGACGTGTTTCCTAAAGCCCTGGCCCTGATGACCTGCACCAACGTGACGGCACCCATGGAGGTCCTTGCCATGGACTTTACCGTGTTGGAAAGGTCGGTGGGTGGCTACGAGAACGTACTGGTGCTGACTCATATGTTCACCAGATTCACTATTGCCATACCGACCAAAGATCAGACGGCGAAGACCACCGCCGCCGCCATCATCAAGTACTGGTTTGTGTATTACGGCTGCCCTGCCCGACTCCATGCCGACCAAGGGCGTAATTTTTAGTCGAGCGTCATCAAGGAGCTCTGCCGACTGTACGGAATTTCCAAGAGCCGCACCACGCCTTACCATCCTCAGGGGAATGGGCAATGTGAGAGGTTCAATCGGACTATGCATGACATGCTGTGTAGTCTGCCCGCAGAGAAGAAGCGAGACTGGAAGGAGCACCTACCCAAGTTGGTACTTACGTACAACTGCCACGTGCACTCCTCCACGGGATACTCCCCCTTCTACCTGCTCTTCGGAAGAGACGCCAGAATGCCCCGAGATGTCCTGGGGGGCAGAGACGTCATCGAGGAGGGGGCGGAGGACCTAGACGAGTGGGTACAGAGTCACCACAAGCGACTAAAGGCCGCCGCGGAGGCCGCCGAGGCCACGGCGAAGCAGGCGTCTCATCGACGCAAGAGGATTTATGACAGGAAGAGCAGAGGTGCACTCCTGCGGGCCGGGGACCGGGTCCTGATACGTGACCACCGAACCCGGGGCCGTAATAAGATACAGGACAAGTGGGAGCCTACGTCGTATGTGGTGGTGAAGCAGAGCCACGAAGGGACACCCGTGTTCACAGTCAGGCCCGAAGCAGGGGGTCCAGAAAGGACCGTGCATCGAGACCAGCTCAAGACCTGTCCTTTCCTGGCCTCCGACCCGGAAGCGAGGGTGTGGGCCCCTCGACAGACCCCTGTGGCACTGCGGAGCTCGTCCGAATCAGACAGCGGAGATGCTTTTGAGTGCCGTCGGGAACCGCATCCTAGGGCGTATAACCACCCAGGCCCTTGCGGGACACCCCTGAAGAGGCAGCGGACGCCGAGTCAGAGGCGGAGTCGACCCCCTCAGGAGAGGAGGGGGAAGACGGCGGAGACGGAGTCGAAGAGGAGGCCGCTGGCGGTCCACCGATGGCCCCGGAGGGCGAGGCTGTGGTCAATGAACCGCCAACGGGCACTGAAGAATCCGACGCGGAGTCGGAGGTGGGGGAAGTGGAACCCGCCCGGCCCCAGAGGAGCACCAGAGGTCGGCTACCCGCTCGGTATCGCCAGGACTACGTGCTCAAGAGTGTGTTTGTTGAACAGTGTTTCCAATTCATGAAGGAGTGTGTGAAACTGTTAGCATAATGTGTGATTGTCGATCTAGGGGTGAAACTGTTGGTCTCAGGACCGTTTTCATACATGCGTTGGTTGGTGTTTCATTAAGTTAACTTGCAGAGGACTTAGCAAGTTCAAAGTGGGGGGAAATGTAGCACCCTGAAAATATGGCTATTATTCAGAAGTGCTGACTTGCCTTTTATCTCCCCTGGTACACCAAGACGTATTAACTAGTTTCCATTAAATATCCCCTTGATCAATGACGCAGGTTTCTCCTTCTCATACCGGCTGGAATATGGATTATAAACAATAACCCTGGATCATATTCTTCCACCCAGTGTTTCCCTGTGGGGCTAGTAGGCGGTGCCAGCAGGGGGCGCCGGTGGCAGGCAGAGAGCGTACGAGAGAGACGGAGGAGGAAGCAAGTCAACTGAGACGGAGGTGTGAGGAACCAGCCTCTTCGACATTGGACTTGGATGTGATCGGTCATGTCTAGACAGAGCCCCGTGTAGGACCACACGGGTGAATGTATTGAACTTGAGTATATTACGGGTTATCCTAGAAAGGTAAACGTAGTAGCATGTTGCATGTTTTCCCACTGAATAACCCTAGCGATACAACGAGTTATCCTAGAAGAAATGCGGTATAGCCAAGTGTGGCTTAAGTTAAAGATATTCCCTCTAGTGAGGCGCCCCGCCAGCGTGGCTTGAAGAAGACCGGTGTTTAGAGACACCCTGCGTCATTATATATTGCGTCTAGCAGGAGGGCTGTTTGGGACCCCAAGAGTAGCTTCAGTGTAAGTAGGGCAAGAGTAGAGCCGCGCGTCTACCCAGCACCGGCCGTCAACAATCAGTCTTCGCTGGCGTTCGACGTCTGCCCTGCACCGGCTGTCTTGGGGCCATCACGGGAGTTCTTCCCGTCCAGCAGAGGTCGCCATCATCCAGCACGCGCTTTCAGTGGTGGCGAACAGTGGTGGCACGGCGAGGACGCCATCTTGGTTGAGTACAATAGAGCGTCAGTGCTCCGGATCTTAGGTCGCTTTCACACAGGGGCTGTTTGGTCCGGACTTTCGGACCAGAATTCGATAGTCCGGTTTTTCGGGTTTGTGTGAATGCGCGTCGAACTCGGTCCGCGGACCAAGCAGGCGAACTCTGGTCCGCCTGAAAACGTAGGTCTAGGTTCGGCTTCATCGAACCAAACGCGCACCAAATGTAGGAAGTGCTTATTATTACCACTGCTCGCAGCATTCACTGCAATTCTGCAAAACAAGCACACTGCATATATCTCTCTATCTATCTATCTATATATCTATATACTGTGCATCTTGGGAAGAAGGAAGAAAAAACGCGGCTTATTATTATTACCGAGGCGCACGGCATTCACTGCAAATAAAAACAACTCATAAAAACAACGTGGTGTACAAGTTGTTTAGCGAGAGGATGGTGGTAACATTATTACCACTGCTCGCAGCATTCAATGCAAAACAAGCACACTGCATCTATCTCTCTATCTATCTATCTATCTATCTATATATCTAACTGTGCATCTTGGGAAGAAGAAAGAAAAAACGCGGCTTATTATATTGTTATTAATATATATATATAACAACGTGGTGTACAAGTTGTTTAGCGAGAGGATGGTGGTAATCGGCTTCAATAGAACAACTCGTCTCCGCTGATCTGAGGGCTCGCAGTCGACACACACACACGCGCGCGCGCGCGCACACACGGGCTCGCAGCCACACACACATTTCCACTGTCCAATAGACGAGCGCCCTTTTCGACCGCGTGACATTGTTCAGATAGTTTGGTGCGCCTCACAGATTTTAGTGTGAACGCAGGCGAACCAAATGAAGAATGCAACAATGTTGCAACTTCACCACCAGAACCGCACAGAGTCCACCAAAACTATATGTGAAAGCGACCTTATTGCACAGTACACAGTGTGGTGCGGCATACGGGCGAAGCTAAACGTTGCTAAATCCAGTTCATAGGGGTACCCCATACACATTATATGCCGGCATTAGTATAGGACTTTTGTTTTGGTACAGTGGGCCCACATTTTTGATTTCCTTTGAGTGTGATAACGTGTGATTTCCCAGTGGGGAGGTTCCAGACCTGAGGTATTATTCCTACCATATAATTAAAGCCTGATAGAGGTATTATACATGGTACTGACCCAGACGTGGGCGATGAGTCGAATACATTAAAGTATATTATTCCTGGTGCTAACACAGAGGTGTGTGTAGAATATACGGGTCCATAAGGTATTGAGTTACAATTGAGCAGTAGTAGGATTTCATTCCGTTGGACCACTCCTATTAAGCTTTTGTATTCAACCGTACCAATTAACATAAAAACATTAGATGGGATTCTGTGTGCGTGTCCATTACTGTGCACAGTGTTAACTATTTTGGTGTGGGTAACGCTACTATAATTAACCCCTTCCTACTCCACCTTTCCCTTTTTATTGTAAGGTTTCTAGTGTCACTGAGGGAGGGTACTGCTTGCGGGGGGAACCAAGTTATTTATTTACAATTCAGTCACTAGGTGTGGGAGGGTTAAAGGAGTAAGTGGGGGAGGTGAGAGCGTGGTGGGGAGTACTGCTGACCGCCCTGCTGCAGGGGAGGAAGACCAGAGTACCAGACCAGGTTGTTAAATCCCGGGCCCCTTCCACTCACACTGCCAGCCTCCAGTTGAAGCTCCAGACTCAAAGACGGAGGTGCAGTCAGACAGAGCTCTACTGTGTCTCGCTACCCAGTGATTGTGCCCACCTGTTCCCACGAAGCAGGGATAATCCACCCTGCTACACTAACATACTGGGGTCTGTTGGTTAGGAAGTATCCAGTTGCAGATTTAAATGGGTGGGCAAGTGCTTTTGAGACCTTAGTGTCAATGGCATTTGTATTTATTATGTTCTGTGTCTAAATTCCTCATGGTATACCACTGACTTAATGTTACTGTGGTCAGCTCATGTAACGTGTTAGCTATGCCAGCTACATGTTAGCCAATTTACATTTACATTTATATTTACATTTAGTCATTTAGCTGACGCTTTTATCCAAAGCAACTTACAAGTTACAACTGAGTAACAATGTTCATCAAACAGTGCTGAAACGTGGGTGCTACAGTGATGAGTGCATACTAGTAGTAAATACATATTAGTATAGTAGGAAGAGTGCATTATAGTATAAGACAGTAAGAATGTTAGTATTATTATTATATATTTTTTCATTTCAGATATTGTTTGAATTAAGTCTGTTTTTAGTCGACGCCGAAAGATTGATCAGGTTTTGGCTGTCCTAACTGTGGTGGGAAGTTTGTTCCACCATTGTCGAGCGAGGACCAAGAATAGGTGGCTTCTGTTTGATGACCCTCCCCGGAGATCGTATAGGAGTGGGTCTGAGGCAGCCAGAGGATGTAGAGCGGAAGGGTCTTGAGGGTGTGTAGTTAGAGACCATTGACCGGAGGTAGACGGGAGCCGTTCCCTTTGCTGCACGATATGCCAGGACGAGGACCTTGAAGCAGATTGGTGCGGTGATGGGGAGCCAGTGCAGGTCCCTAAGAAGTGGGGTAACATGGGCTGACTTTGGTAGGTTGGAGATCAGACAGGTGGCTGCATTCTGAATGGTGGTCGGTAGACCAGCGAGCAGTGCATTGCAGTAGTCGAGGCGAGACATGACTGTTGATTGGAGGTGGGTGGCTTCCTTTGTCAATACAGACAATCAATGCCTGTTAACTACAGTAGTTTCTGATTCCAGAAAAAAAAATCACTTTTAGTGCTAACGTAATAGTTACATAGGTCTGAACTTGAGTTGTAAAAAAACGTGTTACTCAAGTTTTTCTGTAGTAGTTAGTAGTCCAGAGGTAGTATTTCCCCAGAAGGTGGTATGGCTTACAAATCCAGACGGAGCCATAGCCTGAAGCCTTATGTAGTACATATCCAAATTTCATGAAGATCCATTGAGAAATGAGTGATTAGGAGTGATTTTGGTAAACTGTGTACAAAGAAAAACTCAGTTTTCTCATAGACTTTAAATCATTCGGCTGTTTTGCTCTTCCTGTTTTCATGTTTCTTCGTGTTTTTAGTTTTTTTTATTTAGATCCCCATGTGGGGTATCATTGGAAAGCCACACTCATTGGTTACAACGATCCACAATAATTTTTGAGATCAGATCTAGATTGACGGAACTACTGCAGCCTGAGTCGGGAGTGGTATTTTGCGCAATACCGTGTACTTTGCACAAGCCTAAAATACCGGCATGTAACTCGAGAACCGCTGAGCGGATTTTGTTGGATTTTGTCGCTATCGACAGGCAACAAATAAGCCTTCAATTCGATATATATATTGTATTACAAAATATGCACACCCGAGCCACTAGGGGTCGCCAAAATGCCGGTTGCAAAAATCCGGAAAACGTCCCATATGAGGGACGTTGCAGCTTAAATCTGGTTTATTTATACATCTGTCTCCTGTGTCTGTCTGTTCTGGGGTACTGCCACATTTGACCACTTGGTTCTACCGTAACAGTTCAAGAAGAACACAGGGAGTCAACCTCATTTTATGTCTCAGGTTAGCGTGTGTTTCAGGTTAGTGCATTGTCTGTAAGACAAAGTGTTATCAAAGTCTGTGTCTGACTTTAAGCAAGTTATTTTAATTTGCTGTGCAGTAGCTTACTAACCCTAACCCTTAATTCAGGGCTTTAGACTGTGAATCCAATGGTCGTATATGGTCGTATATGCAACCTTTTTTGGGGGGGGGGGGCTACATGTTCATATTTTACTTGGTGACACTAATTGTCACCAGGGAGGTGGGTCGTTTTGCACTTCTTCTTTAACTGCATCTGTCAGCCATGGTCTGGGTGGGGAACGGCTGGCAAGGGGACAGAGCTTGTCAAAGGAGCTAGGTTGAAAGGGCTGAAAGGAGGGTGGAGGTTACTGTATCTGAGGGGAGAGCTGAGAAAGTCTCACTCAATGGTAGAGAGGACATGATGTCCGAGGAGAGGGTGGAGGGGGACAGGGAGTGTAGGTTGAATGAGACCTGATTTGGAGTGTTTGGTTTGTGGTTTAGCATAAGGATTAGTGAAGAGGACAAAGAAGTGGTCTGATTTACGGAAGGGAGTTACCGTGTTGTTAATTATGCTGGAATCACAGAAGAATAGGAGGTCAAGGGAGCTGCCAGCCTTGTAGGTGGGAGGCATGACAGTGGGAATCAGGTCGAATTACTCTATGGGAGAAACTGAAACCGTGGCAGACTGGCTAGGAATCAGGTTGAAGTCACCCATTATCACCAGGGGAGTGTCATCTTCTGGGAAGGAGCTTAACATCATGTCCAATTCACTGAATGGACAAGAGGTAGACACAGTATGATATTGAAGGGAGGAGAGGGTGAGTTCTGGAGGGTCTGGGTGTGTGAGAGAAGCTATATGCGGTAGATATGGCTGCAGGTGTTGTGGAGTTCTCAGGTGTTATCCTGGTATCTGTGAGTGCCACGAGTCGGAGGTCTTGACTTTGTATATGTAGTGTTGTGGCGTTATCTGGGATTATCCAGGTCTTTGTGACAGCCAGGAGTTGAAGAAGAGAGAATAAGTCTTGATTTGTCATGCAGCAAACACACACACATGTAAGATCAAATGCCTCTCTGCGCTTGACCCATCCCGTCATCCTTCCCCCCAAGGGCAGCCGGGAGCAGACATGGGCTGCGGTGTAAGCCGTGCTCGGGGACCAATCCAAGTGCTCCTGTACTCAGTGTCTGTTCTGCATGTTTTTCCATTGGGTTTATATCTTTTTTTGGGGGTGGGGGAGAACATGCACACCCCACACCACCTGGGTACCTGGCAACCCGGCAGCCTGGCAACCCGGCAGCCTGGTCCCCAAGCGGGAATCAAACTCAGGACCTTCTTGCTGTGAGGCCGCTGTGCCGAAATCAGAAATCAGAATCAGAAAGTCTGGTACAAGACTTGTGAATATGTGCAGAGCCATTTCTTCTCTCTTTCAACCCAATGTGCTCTAATGTGTTTTGCAGAGAGTGGGTAACAGAGAATTGCATGCGGAATTGATTCAGCTGGATTGACACGCTGGGCGGTTTCTCACCAAAGCACTGGGTTACTCTTTAGGGTCTATTTATATAGCTTGCTCTGTGATAGGAGAAAAAAAAAAGGAAAAGGAACTTAGTCCAGACACGCTTTTTTTCCCACCCTGACTTAATTGGATGGATGAACTAAATATCTTGTAGCAATCAATGGATATCGATCGACCCCTGTAATGCTTTTATTCCAGGCATAGCATGGGTGCACTTGCAAAGTGGTTGGTTGTAAGTGTAGTAGAAAGAGTGAAAATAGGATATTGAGTTATGGGCCTGCTATTGTATTTAGCTTAAGTTCCATTCCTAGGACCCCTACGTCTCCAACACAATTATTTGACCTATCCAGCATAGAAGCCTTCAGTTCTCCAGATTTATAAAGTACTAACTAAAAACTGCTGCAATCATTATGTTCTGATCACTTTTTTCACATTTTCAAAACTTTTGTATGACCCCCTGCCATCAGAAGGTTTCATTGAGTCATGGTTTACTATTCAGTCAACCCTGCCCTAACAACAGCCAACAAAACCTGGCCCTTAGCCCTGCCTGTTTTTCAACCATTCTATGAAAGCATTCTTAAACCAATGCATGAAAACTAAATTTTTCCCCAGTAAATCTCAACCTGTTCCACCCCACGGGGTCGGTACCGACCCAAAAAATGACATGTGGTCATAAATCAATATTTTCAGAGTGTTGCATATTTTTTGCGATTTTTAAATCAAACGTTTTCAAGTATTAACATCACTAACATGTCACAAAAGCATGTAGAATGTATATTATCATCAATACGTTAGTTTAGCAATAGGTTAAAAGTGCCATTAGATAGTTTTAAGTTTTCGATTTTCTGAACTCTATTCCAAGACGGAAACGGAAATGGAAATTTTGAACCATGGGAATTGTAGACTTTTTGCGGCCATTTTGTAGAGGACATGCATAGACCACTGCACTTCCGCGTTACATTGAAATCGGGGAGGAGATAGTGGGGGGAGCAAATTAATGAATGTGGATGAGAGCCGTGATGTAAGTGGTTGCAGATTGTCAACGGAGTCTGGACGATGCAAGATGATGCACGAATGAATGTGGACTGTTCCATCAGAGGGGGGAGCTTCGGTGGCCAGTGTCCTTTCAGCCGAACAGGATAATGAAAAAATTATCCCACTAAATGGCCAGACGCGTCTTATGGCGACATCTACAATTACCTCATTGAGTCTCCAGGTAGACTAATGTTTATATTTAAGTGCAGTGGTCTGTAGCGACTCACACTACCACCGAAGCTCCCCCCTCTGATGGAACAGTCCACATTAATTTGTGCGTCATCTCGCGTCGTCCAGACTCCGTTGACAATCTGCGCATGTGTATGGGGAGTAGGTGCTGGAAAAGGGACTTGATCTCGGCCGATTTAGTTCTGATCTATTAGGAATGGGTCGCGCCGTGTTCAGGAAACTCAGGCGCATAAAAGTCTATTCGATCATGTCTCTAGCGCCCCCCACAGCCGTATCTGCAACCACTTATCACGGCTCTCATCCACATTCATTCATATGCTCCCCCCGCTATCTCCTCCACGATTTCAGAATCCCGGAAGTGTTGCGGTGGTCTTTCCGAACTACACTTCCTGCCAGATACTGTGGGGGTTCAAAGTTCAGCTGTTCAACTGTTATGATTTGCGATAATAAGCCACAAAAGGTAACGTTTTTGACAAATATTGAAACGCAGTTCGTTTCTCCTCCCTATTGTTAGCATGTAGGAACAATTAGATCTGAAATTAGTTTCAAAACGGTTGCACTGTGGGGAAAATTTAAAAGTACACTAGATTACAGTAGATTTCATTATCTGTTCTTATGCACGCCTGTTGATACTAAATCCAAATTGAACTCGGGCATTTGAAAGATAATATATGTATATATATATATATAAATGTGCGAATTGGCTATAATAAGGTAATGTATAAGCATCATATTCTATATTCTATAATAATATTTCAAATTGCATTGGTCAGGATGGGAGAATTCATTACTGTATCTACAGAACCTTCGGTTTAATCATCTTCCCTTTATTAATTTCCTTAGATTTTTTGTACACATGATCGCAAGAGGCTACTGAACGAGATCAGTGGCATTTTTTTAAGTTTGGTCATTATTATCATGGTGTTATTCACTGTAAAAAATGCAAAGAAAAATCATAATTCATATTCTCCTTTGTTTCATCACAATTTAAGCAAGCCTAGCAATATACACACTATTTCTGACACTGTGAATACATTCCCTGAGGTCCATAGATGTACCTAGATACCAAGAATATGCAAATAGCCTTTGTAGAAGTGGAGCAATATTCCATTTACCTAGGTATATATTTTAGGCAGATTTTCACATTGTGTGGAACAGGTTAATTACATCAATATTATGCGGTCAGAAAAGTATTATGTTTGTACTTTAGGTTAAGCATCTAATGTTCGCTATTGGCCATTTTGTCACCTTGTTCATCAACAAGCAAATCATACTGAAGTTGATTAATCTAGTAATATATGCATGAAACTTATTTTTTCATGTTACAAGATTGTGCTCACAAGGCAGTGTATTTTGCAGTCTTTTGGTTTGGGAGAGAGGGAGGAGGGGGTGCTTTTGTTCATGTAAAGTAAAAAGTTATCTTCTCTTTCAAAGTTATGATCTTTTGCTAGTAGCTATACATCTTTCAATATTGATGGTCTTAGATTGGTTAGTGGAGGAAGGTGTTTCATGCTTCTAAAAAAAAACATTCCTGCATCGTTGGTTTGATCAAATCTAAGCACGCAATTTCAAACAACCTAAAACAATTATACGAAAGCAAGAGTCCTACAATTAAACCTGCATTATTACACGAACACTGAACCATTCCAAATAGAAGCTGTAGCGACATAAAACAATCTAAAGGCTGAGATATTAGATTAGCACCATGACTAGACGTAGTAGCATGGTGAAACCACCATGAAATTAGATTTCAGTGGGGCAGGTCCGGTGAAATTGACTGGCTTTTGACACCCAGGCTCCCTCCCTCTCTCTCTCATCTGCCATTCAGCTTCTGCTTATTCTGCCCTATGGGCCATTAGTGGTCTTGTCAAGATCAACTGTCAAAGGTCTACATTCGACCACTACTATTGTGATGTTTCTTCTTGACTTGGTTAAAGAGGACTTCTCCAGCCCATGGGGACATTACCTTGTGATTTCGGGCTTTACAAATACATTTTATTTGATTTGATTACTATTGTCACCTTAGAAGAAGTAGGGCTCAGTGCATTCCTTCGGGGCCCGCACTCATTGTGTCTTTGGCTCGGCTCAAAGAGAAACTGCTGCTCTGGCGTTTGAGTTAACAGTCGCTTTGAAGAAGCCCCAGAAAGAAAAAAGTCAACATATCCATTGCCTTAGAGATCCTGTACCTAGAACCTGTAATCCTTCACACACCTGGCACCATACAGTAATGGTGAACAACAAATGTATTCATCATTATTGTTTCAGACCAGATCAAATAATATTTGCATGGTGGCATAGAAATGTGAAATGTCCTTGCTCAGCGTTCTGAAAAGGGTAAGGGAAAGAAAGGGTTGACATAAACATAATTTTTTGAAGAACGCCTGTAGGCATCCTCATGTCTTTCGCCAAGGTGAATAGATTGCCTTCCAATAACACCTCTGTAGATGACTACGCTCCATTCAACCTCCATTACAATCGGTGGATGTGGTGCAATAGCATAGCTCAATAGGGTGACCCAGCAAGAGGATAATGGATACATATGTACTGTACACCAGGAGAGCCCTCAGCGACTGTATATTCCTTTTAACACAGTATAGACCATATTCATGCGAGGTATAATGAACGCTGGGCCAGGCGTTGCACAGTTTAAATGGCCGACGCAGCGGTTGTGACTTGCACTTTGAGAAATTAACTTCCGCAAAGGTAAACCGATTTCATTATCCCGCTTATACAACTGCTGTTCAAATGATTAGATTAAAATGCACAACTACAGTACAATGAAAAGAAGTTTGGCATCCAACCAGAGTGCAAATGTAACAGAAAGTGTTATATACAATGTACAGGTGATTAAACTGGGTAAAATGATATAGATTAGTACTACTGAGTGTAGTGCTAATCAGATGTATGTACAGTTGTAATATGTGTAATATACATACATTATATTCTTGGAATACATTCCTCTTGGAATCTTTGTGCATTTCCCTTTTTGGTGCACAGGGTAAATTTTTGCAGAGAAAATCACCTCTGTCGTTTGCACATGTGAAGCAGATCCAGGTGGACCACTGAGTGGGCTGTCACCATCCTGCCCAGCAGGTGCATCGCTGACAGAGCGGTGACCATCCTGAGACAACAGGTCAGGATATCCTCCTGAAAAGAAGCCATCATGGAGGCTGAGTTCAGAAAGAATGAAGAACACCATCTTCTGGCTGGGGAAAAGAAGTGCTCTTTTTCCGTGACAGATGTTCCACTAGTAGTCTGGTGTGAAGCATTGCTGTCTCCTCTGATTTGAGGAGGTAGATGTCGTCCAGGTAGAATACAATTTGTATTCCCTAGCAGTGCAGAGGCTCGAGAGCCACCTCCACGCACTTGGAGAAAGTGAGGGTTGCCAGAGAGTATTCAAACGAGATTCTCTGCTACTCGTATGCCATTCCTTGGAAGGCAAAGCAGAGGAATTAGAAAATACCGGGGATAGACCCCCTTCATCGTCTCCTGTAATGGGATGATGGAAATAGCCTGCTTGGATAGCAGTGTCTGGATATTGCCTGCGAGAGCAGACACTGCCATCATGTCTGACAGGACAATGGGGTTCACTCCTGAGAACGGAGGATGAGGGGATGTAACTTGTTACATTAAATGTTCTGTCTATCCATTCTGGCAAATGTCATTTCTCCTGCTATATCGCATAGAATTCTGATAGTAGCTGAGCCTCTAGCTGAGGTAGGCTGGCTATGAACTCGTAAGAGTTGTATGTCCCTGCCACCGTGAGCTGGTTGGAAGCCAGTGTCACCCATGGGGAATTCGGATGGAAAGGGTGATCTGTGGGGAAAACCTAGTGGGCCTAGGAATCCTCTATGCTCTGGTGTAGTGCACAATTTTCTTGGGAAAAACGTTTCCTCTAAAGTGTGAGTGCGAATGAAGTATCATTCATAACGTATAACGTCTCTCTGATCGTATAGTGTATTTTTCCCTTCTCTCTGTGTTTGTTGCATTTCAATTTGGGTTCGTTTGCAGGAAGTCGGCACGGACGAAAGCTCTCGGTTCCAACTAGACGGATCTGTTTTTAATCATCAATCAAAAGCTTCAGTTCCACGGGCGGTTAGGTGGCCGAACGGAGATTGCGTTCGTCACCAACCCCGGAGCTGTGAGCTGGATTCGCCTGTTGTTCGAATCCAGCTCACAGCTCCGGGGTTGTCACCAGCTTGGCTGGCCGTCCGCACTAATACAATTGGCTGTATTAGAGGGTGGGAGAAGCTGGCGGGGTGGGTCCGGGTCGTTGTAAACAGCGACTCCTACAGTTCGGTCGGGGCGCCTGCTAAGCGCGGATAGGACCTGAGGGGGATATTGTGGTCCTCCCACACGCTACGCCCTCTCAGTGAGAATCCGCGCTGCCAGGTGAAAAGAAGCGGTGATTGGCTGGACGTGTGTCGGAGGAAGCACGTGATAGCCTCCACTCTCCCAGATGATCTGACTGTGGGGGGTAAGTGAGCAGCGACCAGGAAGGGATTGGGAATTGGCATACGACTAACATTGGGATGGGAGAAAATCGGAGGAAAATGGAGGGGAAAAAAAGACAAAAAAAAAAAAAAAAAAAAAAAAAAACGCTTCAGTTCCTATTATAAAAGTGGTTTCCAGCCGTTCCCATATTGGCAAGATACGAGCTGGCTCCCATAAATGTCCACAAGTTATTGTTCAAGTCTCTGATCGGCTGGTGCAGAGATCAGAAGAAGTCTTCTCCTCTTTGTTGATTCAGGTTGGCCTTGGAAACACGAGGCTGCCCCTTTGTTGTTGCTGGTTGCCCCCGGCAACTCTGGTCTTCAGCGACCCTGTGGCGCAGCGCGGGTTTCTTCTTCTCCGCCTTCTCCGTCAGTCCTGTAGATAAAGACATCTCTCTGCCCCCTTTTCCGCGTCGTCCTGGTGACGATTTGATAGGGGCGTCACTTCTTTATATTGGCTTATTGTGATATCGGCCATTTTGGCTCTTAAAGGGACATGGTACTATTTAAATCTAGGGACTATTTTAATCATTTCGTCTCCTTATATGGGACGTTTTCCAGTTCTTAGCTGCCCTCTCCCCTTGAACAGACATAGAGCATACGTTGCTTCCTGATTTAAGAGATAAAAGTACCTTGTCATGGTTTTCTTGTCCTTTTGACTATCAAATTAAATCTATTTTTGATCTCTAAGAATGCTGGTTGTATTTTCTCTATTCTAAAGTAATCTTTGGCTTCTAATCTTTGGTTAATTTTATGTTGTATAGCGTAACTCAACTTTTAAAGGATCAATCTGTATCTTTATAGTTTTAAACTGAGTTGATTAGTCTTAAGATTGATTTTCTATGGGCAGAATATTCCTGATAATATTCTGTCTCTATTATAACTATTAGATTGGATTTAACCCTAGTTCTCAAATTCCTTACACAGCTCTATTGACTCAGGAGGAGTCATGTCAACTATCTTAGGGCCCTCAGGAGCTTACAGGAAGCCATTTCGTTTGAAATAGATAGCAGTTGGCTTTATTACTCCTAGTAGGCTGACACAGACCTCAAAACCCCCGGTCCTCTGTTTTTTTATTTTTTTTTTTTACTTTATTTTTTAGCGTTTATCGCTTTTTCTGGTCAAGCATGACCGACAGAAACAGGTTGAAATGGGATGTAGAGCAAGGGAAGACATTCTGAGAAATGACGGCGGGTCCGGGAATCGAACTCGTGTCCCCCAGATCCGTGACAAGCACGGTTTTCCCCGACGCAGAAATAGCGCTGAGATATGCGGTGAGCTACGGGAGCTCCCCCCGGTCCTCTGTTTTAAAGATAGTAAGTTTAGCTTGTCCCCAGGCCTAATCATCCATTGGGGGAAGGGTTTGGTTTCAACAGCCATCTGTTCACTGTTCCTTACTGGCCTCAGGCTCCAAGACTTCTGTTTTAAAGATAATAAGTGGCTCTGGTGAACGTTCCCTTTAGAATGTGATTGGCGGGGGAAGGTTTTTACAACAGTGGCCTGTTTTATCTGTTACTGCTATCTTTAGGCATTGTGCCAGAGCTACAGACACCCACTTACCATTTCGTCCTGTATAATTGTACATTTCCTTGGGATTTCGACATGTTTCATTTTGACAATTCACGACACGGACTGTGTGACGTAAAAGAGTTGCAGGTGGCTCAACACTATCGCCATTAATAGGAGCGATGACCAGATTGAGGCCTACTAGCTGTATGTGGTGAAAGACAGAATTAGTGGCCGTGGTCTGCATGTGAACCGTATAGGGTGAACTGCATGTGAGACCCAGGGAAAGAGAGCCAGAGGTTCTTGGAACTTGTTGAAGAAGGTTGAAAGGATGGTGGAGGTTACTGTATCTGAGGGGAGAGCAGAGAAAGTCTCACTTTAGGATAGAACAGACAGGATGTCAAAGGACATTGCTGACCTGCATATTCCAAGGTTCAAAACAAATATGGGCAAATGTTCTTTTAAATTATGGGGAGCAACTAATTGGAATTTGCTACCTTCACAGCAAAAATGCATCAGTAGCCGACACAATTTTAAGAAAAAAGTTAAATCATGGCTCCTCGACAATGTCAAAAACTAGATTTTAAAATGCATGAAAATGTTGTCTGATACATTGTTGCCTGTGGCTACGTTTGTCAGTGGCGTCGCGTGGGTAAAATAACAGGGGAAGCCAAAAAAAATTATAAAAAAAATAATTTTTAAATATTTTTATTAATATTTTTTTTTTTTATTTATTTATTTTTTAAGTCAAGCAGTCACCATGTACACTACAGTATGGCTCGGCGGCCAGTCAAACTTTCTTTTTATTTATTTAACAGATTGCAGAATGGGTACAATACAGTACGGCTCAATACACACAATTGTATAAGGGGATGCAGACCAGAGAAAGACGTTTGTCTTGTTTACATCAGGGTCATTAATACTGCTGGAGCATTGGTACATTTTTTGTCAGATTTTTCCTTGCACGATTTTGCGCGCCGCGTGGGAGCAAATTCGAGACACATATTCGGTTGCAAAAAGGTGTCCCACGGTCTCATCTATGGCCGTGAATATTTTCACGCGGATCGAAATCACGGCGCGCCCGTGGGACACTTTTCCGTTTCGGCGAGTTTATTCCACGCTTTCTGTTTTCCTTTTCTACGCATTTTAGGGGCTACATGTGATTGAGTAAAAGTTGCGGGACGCCCAGATGTTTCCACGATAGAAAGCTCGCGTGGATCCCATAATAGGCTCACTTAATACAGCGTTTTTAAAATCACGCAACATTTTCAGGGTCGCGAGCCGACCTTTTCCCCTCGTTTTCGATGATGGAAGTGATTTAGGAAAGGCTTCGGCACGCCGAGAGGTCCCCGTGGATTTAATCTCGCGAGGATCGGGGCAATATTCGGCCCGTGGGAACAGTTACGGGTTGCAGAGGGGAAAATATGCTGAGTGTTTTCCTCTGGCAGTCAGCTGTGGCAGTCAGCTCGAATCTGATTGGCTAGGATCGGATTTGGACTCTATAATGCTGGAAGCCTGGAGAAAGAGACCTACCATCTGCCTCCTCTCCTGCTGCAGTGAGCATAGTGAGGCTGACAGTGTGTTAGAGGGAGTGAGAAGGAGAAGAGGGCGACATTTAAAAAAAAAAATAATTATAACACAGATGCACAGATGAAAAAGAATGTAAACTATATTAAAAAAAAAAAAAAAAATTTTTTTTCATATTTCATATTTGATATTAATTCATATTTTAATATTAGGGAGGCATGGCTTCTGTTGGCTTCCATAAGGATTCGCCACTGACGTTTGTACTGCATTTAAAATGTTCATGTCTATGTAGTTTGTCAAATTGTTATTTATGGTCATGTTTTGTATTGCTTGTCTGTATGAGACCAAGGACCACAATGGAAATAAGTCTTGACTTTTTTGAGTAGCATCCTTGACGTTTTTCTGGAATCTTGTATTTTTTTTTAAATGTCAAATCAAATCAAGACAGTGGAAGCCAGGTCAAAGGACTCTGGACAGAGACCCCTGTGTCAGACTGGGAGGGGTCAAGTAGGTTGAAGTCACCCATTAGCACCAGGGGGGTGCCGTGTTCTGGGAAGGAGTATGTCCAACTCATCTGGAAAGTGTTTGAGTGGACGTGGACTGCGATAGAGCAACAACAATGGTGAGATTGAATGGACTAGAGATGATACTAAATTCAAGGAAGGAGAGGGTGAGGTCCGGTATTGATATTATATCTGTAGTCCAGGAGGAAGATGTTAGAAGCCCAGTACTTCCACCACATCTGTAGGGTCTGGGTGTGTGAGAGAAGCTATATGCTGTGAATAGGGCTGCAAGAGTTCTCTGGTGTTATCCAAGTCTGAGAGGTAGGAGTTGGAGGTCTTTGCTGTGTGCATAGGCAGTGAAGTCTGCTTTCTTGAAGGCTGATTGGCAGTTCCATGAGCTCATGCATATGGTGACAGGTATAGTTGTGGCCATTTGGTAGGGGAGGTTGGCAGGGTTTCTTCCAAACTGGCATAGTTGGTCTGAAGGAGGAGATTGAAGTAGGGATAGGTAGAAGGGTGAGGGGGATAAGGGTAAGTAAGGATTCTATAGGGTGATTTCAAGTCGTCCTTCCTCAGAGAACCCCCTCAGGAAAACTCCCTCCTCTCTGTTCACCTGACTTATCAGTTAACACTGATTCAGCACAACAATGGCACCCAACTATCAAGAGTGCCATCAAATACTCACTGCTCAATGTAGCAGCACTCAACCTGCGTGTACTGTAAACAGAACAATAATCCAATATCCAGGTCAGTTGACACACAGTGTCACAGTATGACCCTATCAAGGTCGGGCCCAGAGAATATATAGTGTTCTCAGAAATGTTAGTTTTGAACATGTTTACACTACCGTCACTTATAGTAACGGTAACACCTAGTGCAACAAATGTATTAATTTTGGTCACCCCATGAGCTTTCTTCTAGTGCTGCCACCAGGCCAAATGTTCCATTTCCAGATGAGCGTATCTTCTGACCTGTCACACAACCTGCTGTGAATACTCATAGAGGGAGAAACATTTGGATTGTAGTGACCCCACAACATTTCCTTTAGTGCCACCATATGGATTTATAGCCTGTATCTGTTGAGACGGACAAGTTTCAAGTTTCAAGTTTCTTTATTAGTTGTCATACAGAAATACAGAATACTTTTGCATGAAATGCTTCTTTCTGTTTTGCTCCTGAGAGTGTGCTAGATAAAATAACAAGATAGTGTAAAATAGTATAATAAGTATAAAATAGAAAGTCAAGTACGTAAACAAGTGTAAACAAAACTAAAATGTTCAATATACATATATACAGTATATGTACAGTCTATACAGTCAGCTACTATACAGTACAGTGTAGAATGGTGAGGTATAGGTATAGCTATAGGTATAGGCAGGGGTGTAGCTCCAGATTCTGGGCCCCATGAAAGAATGTATTTGTAGGCCCCCAGTGAATGCGAGCACGCGTAAGCGCGATGAAAACGCATAATATGGTTTTTACCTATACATTCGGATCAGCAGTTCAGCACCTGCACTGTTGGTGGGTGAGCCTAGTAAAGGATGTCGCATTGCGTTCATCTTCAATGAATGGACCAATGCAATAGTCTACCAAAGCCCCCCCTCTCTCTCTATATATCACACACACACACACACACACACACACACACACACACACACACACACACACACACACACACACACACACACACACACACACACACACACACACACACACACACACACACACACACACACACACACACTTCAGAAACAAACATAGTATCAATGAGAGCATCAATAATACACCTGAGTGATGTCTAGTAAAAAAAAAAAAAAAAAAAAAAAATCAAAAAGAAAATGTTGGGCCCCCCCCCAGTGCTGGGCCCTTGGAATCATCCTAAGCTACCCCCCCCCCCCCCCCCCCCCCCAGCTACGCCCCTGGGTATAGGACAATATCGGCAACTCTTGTTTCTGTCATCTACCCAGTCAAATATTGTATGTGAAAGTAACAGCAAAACGGGAAGATTGTTATGCCTTGGCAGAGTGTTGTGTGAATTCTTCTAGGTATTATTATTAGGGTAACATGTACCATTTCAGTAGTAGTAGTAGTAGTAGTAGTAGTAGTAGTAGTAGTAGTAGTAGTAGTAGTAGTAGTAGTAGTAGTAGTAGTAGTAGTAGTAGTAGTAGTAGTAGTATTATTAATAGTAATAGTAGTGGTAAGCTTATCAGTGTCATTGTTTGGGATTATACACTATAGTGTGACGGAGATTGTGATAAAATGTGATAGAGTACTAGGAGATACCCAAGCAAAATCATTTATATAAATCAAAAATAAAAGGGGGCCAAGTAAAAAAAAAAAATCTAACCCTAACTAACCGTACTGTCATGCACTTGTCCTAATAAACTAACCTACACTGTAGCACTCAACACTTTGATGAACATTGTTGCTCAGCTGATAGAGTTGTGCCCTTCCTGATGGCTTGTCGTACAGAACTTGTAAGTCGCTTTGGATAAAAGCGTCAGCTAAATGACTAAATGTAAATGTAAATGTAAGTATAGAGCCCTGAGGAACCCCACAGACTAGCTTTGCCCTGTCAGAGTCATCGCTATTAATGGAAACAAACTGTTCCCTATTTATAAAGATAGTCACTGAGCCATTTAATCACGTTGCCAGCCAAACCATACTCTCTCATACCTCTGAAGCTTTAATATAAGTATGTTATGGTCCACAGTATCAAAAGCTTTGAATAAATCCAGAAATATACCAATTGAAAATTGCTTATTGTCTAGTGCATGGGTGGCCAACCAGTCAGAGACTAAGAGCCACAAAAATTACTGTGGTACCACAAAGAGCCACACCATATATACCAGCGTTTCTCAACCTTTTTTTTCAGTCACGGCACCCTTCATGTGTTTATAGGTCTCACCCTTTGGCCTCTGAAGTTGCTAATGTCTTTTTTTGCTTGCCTCACATGGTTAAAAGTACCCTGTGAGACCCACGGTTGCAAAATTACAAAATAATTTTTAGCCATTAAAAACAAAAGTCTGTAAATGTTTATTTAAAAATGTTTGTTCAGCCTCACAATGCTATTGGATAGTAAATGTGTCTATAGGTCCCACCCTCTGGCCTCTGAAGTTGCTAATGTCTTTTTTATTTGGACCTCACATGGCAACCTCTTAAGCCTGAGCGGTCTGGGTCTGGACCGCAAATTACATCATGCCATAAATCCATCTCTACAGAATGTATGAATTAATGTTGCATTTTCTTTTCAAATGTAGCCAAGAGTAAAGAACATAACCCTGTCAAAACAGCAGTCAAAGTGTATATTTTCAGCATTATGTTTGTTTACCATATTAGTGAAATATAAGATTATAGAAATGTCAGGGCATTGAGTCTGAAACCGGCGCATATTGATGGGAGGAAGTGGCGCAGCCATAAGTGAGTGTAGTCTTTTGAAGGAAGATACCCAGGGCTTTCGATGGGCTTTCAAATTTCGAAAAACTACACTGCCAATCATCTGACTTCTGGATTTACTTTTTTATTTATCTTATTTTTCGGGATTATCTCCCACAAACCTGAATGTTATTGCCATAGAACAGAACACAGTTCGTTTCTCTACCTTTCTGTGAACATCTAGCAAAATACGGCGTTGCATTCTGATGAAAAATGGTGGAGAAATTTACATTATAAAAAAGTAACTGTACTTACAGTAGATTTCATTCACGGTCTGTGAATCACGCCTGGTGATACTAAATTCAGATTGAATTCTGCCATTGGAAAGGGGAGATTTGGCCTGATCCATAGATGTGTGACTTGGCTATAATAAGGTCATTTATAGGCCTGATATTCTATATTCTATAATCATATTTCAAATTGCATGTGTCCGGATGGCGGAATTCAGTACTGTATCTACAAAACCTTCTGTTTAATCATCTTCCCTTTATTAATTTGCTTAGATTTTTCAGGTCTGGTAAATGTTTGCATTGTGTTATTCACAGTCAAAAAATAAAAAAGGGGAAAACAATTTATTGACATTCTCCTTTGGTTCATTACAATTTAGTCAAGCCCAGTAACAGACACAATATTTCTGATACTGGGAATACATTCCCTGAGATCCATAGATGTCCTTAAAATCAGATACCAAGAACATGCAAATAGCCCTTTAAAAAGAAAAAAGTCTGTAAATGTTTATTCTACGTTCTTATGGAATGAATGACATAAAATAATTATAATAAATACAATTTAAATTATTTCTTTGTGATGGAGGAGGAGCCACACATTGACGGGCAAAGAGCCGCGGGTTGGCCACCCCTGGAGTAGGTGGTAAGTAAAATTTGCTCATTATCGACAGTAACATCAGAAAGAAATACATACATAAATACAGTAATACAATTAAGGGGAGACACTACAGGTGAATAGGGTAAAAAAAATTAACTAATAGATATCACAATGAAAATTCCCCAGTTGATTACTTATATTAAGACAAGACTTTTTTGTATTACAAGTTTTCTGAAATTGTATGTTTAAATATGCAAATTAGGCATTATCTACTTAAATATGCACTAATTTGCATATAATTCCAGGACAGAAATCTGAACATTGGATAAAGCCATTTTCAAAATTATAGTTTCATTTTGTTGACATATTAGAGCCAAAGGTTATTACAGAGGGGATTTTGGATATCTCTTTTTATCACTCCATAAATCAGAAAATACTCCATTCAGTAAATTTTTATGGTAAAATTCCATATTTCGCCATGTTTTTAGGAATAAAATGTGATATAAATCAGGGTATGAATACGATATCAACAAACCCTTCTGTAAATACCTTCAGAACATAGATATGAATAGAACTGGAAGGTTTGGTGTATGTGAGTGCTACTGAAGTGGAGATTTCTGGCTCAGAGTATGAGGAAAAACTCTTAAAACTCATTTTTGGGAAAACGCCTTCAAAGTTCTGTATTGTAAAATGCCATACTTTTTTTTTTGAAACAGATATTTACAAACACAATATCTAATCAAACCATTAGTAATAGACAACCTAAACACATGCCTGATAACTGAATAATAATAATAATAATAATAATGATGTTATTAAACTGAACAGAACTACACACAGGCTACAAACAGTGTAGTACAGTGTAGTACCCCCTAATAGGCAAAAAATATTTAAATAGATATCACTATGAAACTTTCCCAGTTTGTTATGTAAATATAAACTGAGAAAAAGTATATTGCAAGTTTTCTGAAATGTATGTTTATATATGCAAATGAGGCACTTCCCCATTAAATATGTGCACATTTATGGATGCAATAAGGCAAAATGAAGTAAAATAAACAACTAAATGTGTGTTATTGACGTTTTATTGTCATTAGTTTCATAGAAGACATGTTTAGGAAGCAAAATATAACAAAATCTCAAAATCAACAAAAAAAGTATATTTGCTTATTCACCTGCAGTGTCTCGCCTTAAAGAAACATTTTCTGTAGTTTTTTTATGTGGGTATAGGGTATCGACAAGCGTAAATTAATTTGCCCTTCGCTGCCAACTTTCATAACTTGAATGACTTTACACACCCACAAGCTATATGCCAAAAAGAAAATTTTAGTAACGGTATTGAGTTCTGTTTATTGTGTCAGGAGCCATTCATTTGATGCCTACTTAGAATCGAGTATGTTATCTGAAACGTGGCAGAAGAAGAGAAAAGAAATATAGGTGCCAGCCTAGAAACAAAGAGTAAACAAGATCAACCAATTTCATGCGCATTGGCAGGGGGAATCTGATTTCACACTGTCTGCTTGGTGGCGTTTCAGTCTCACTGAAAATCTCCTGAAATGAAATTGTTAGACCTCATTCTTCGGAGGTGTTTGTGTGTTAATCTGTGAGAAGGGCCATGGAATTCTCTTTTTTATCTACGCCGGTTCCATTAGTGCTTCACGAAGCATAAATTGTAATCAGAATTGGACGAATTCTACAGTATTTTGTTTTGACAAGGAGTCTCATTGTCTGCCCTCATGAAGCCCTCTTTTCTGTATAGTGAGCTGTGCTTGTGTGGTTCATCTCAAAGTCAAACATTTGTTCTCCATCATAAACAAAGCTATCATGTTCTTGAGAACTAATTCCAAAAGTCATTAGAGTGAGAAGTGTAGGGTCACAAATAACATTCGTTCCCCCATTCAGGGGTACAGTCTTGCTTATGGGATTCATGTTTTGATAACTAAAACATTCTAATGATGATGTTATGCCACAATGGATACTGGCCGTTGAAAGCTAGTTCTAGAATGCCAGGAAGAATTCTGCCAGGAAGAAACATACACTTGAAAGGTTTTAATATATTGAAAATGTTATACAAGGTATAAAGAACAAATGATCAGACCAATCAAACTCCTCTCTGTGGCTTTTGCCTGTTTGATACCTGCATTATCTGGTTGCATAATTCTTGTTTGCCATGATCTTTCTTCTTCCACTGGGTCTCTGACAAGAGCAAGTTACAGGTTGAAAAAACCCTCAGCTCGGAACTAGGCAAAATCTGCATATGGCTCGCCGATAACAAACTATCATTACACATGGGCAAAACAGAGTCCATTCTCTTCGGTTCAAATAACAAACTCAGGAAGACCGACGGCTTCTCAGTTACAGTGGGTGACAATATTGTCACAAGGAAAGATGAAATTACCTACCTGGGTTCCATCCTAGAGGCTAATCTTTCCTGTGACAAAATGGCATCCAATGTAATAAAAAAAGTCAACTAACGAACTCGATTCTTGTACCGGATCTCCTCTCTGGTAAACAAGAATACCCTGAAGACTCTGGCAGGAGCACTCATTCAAGGGTACTATGACTATGCTTGCACCTCATGGTACCAAAGCACCTCAAAGGCACTAAAAACAAAATTACAAACATCTCAAAACAAACTGGTCAGAGTACTGCTTGACCTGACTCCTAGAACCCACCTCACCCCTGCCCACTTTGACAACCTAGGATGGCTTAGAGTAGACAACAGAGTACAGCAACTTGCAATGGGCCTGGTCTACAAGATACACTACACGGCCAAGGTACCCATGTACATGTCAAAATACTTCGCAAAGGTCAGTGAATACCACAATCACAACACCAGAGGGAGCTCCACAAATCATGTTAAACCCAGATTCGGCTCAAACAAGGGACTAAACACGTTTTGCAATTATGCCACATCAATGTGGAACGCCCTACCCAAAGCTGTAAAGGAATGTGAATCACTACCCAGTTTCAAAAACACTCTCAAAGAACACCTACAGGAGACTGCAATTAGAATCTGACCACTGCAAATGTCCTAACCCAACCCCTCCAATATACAGTAAATGATCAATTATGGCTTTGTCAATATTCCAATATACAGTGTATAAAGGTCATACCTATTTACGTTAAAGGTAGAATCTGTAATGCCATCAAACAGCGGCCATCTACTACTATCTACTTGTATGAACTATAGTAAAACTGTGGAATCCCTGAGGGTATTTCCCCTATACATAGTATATTTACCACAGAAATACTGCAGTGAGTATATCACACCATTGTCGAATATTATCGACATATATGGTGAATCTGTATTGCAATTGTGATATAATTTTTCCTTTTCATTGAAAAAAAGTTGTAAAATGATCATAATCTAATTTCTGTGGGTGTCTGTAAAATGAAATGAAATCTAGAACTAGAACACCCGCACACAAGCAGGCAAAATCCCCAAAAGATCTAATGTTTAACCTCAATATTGAATTCAATGGCCAATGGTGTAAATGTATTCAAATAAAAATACTTGTCGTTGACTGATTTGAAAAATATTCAAGGTTTCTGGTCCTTGGATGCAAAGTTTCATCCCAATCGAGGTAAGAACTGTAGGAGTTATGGCTGATGCAGACACACACACACACACACACACACACACACACACACACACACACACACACACACACACACACACACACACACACACACACACACACACACACACACACACACACACACACACACACACACACACACACACACACACACACACACACACACACACACACACACACACACAGACACACACACACACACACACACACACACACACAAGGACAGGAGTGATTACAATAGCCCCTGTGCACTCTGTGTGAGTGGGTATAATGAAAAAATGACAAAGAAATATTTGTTTATGGATATTTTATTATTTTTACATAAAGTGATATGAAACACTTGTTATTAGGTACAGTAAATGATGCATAGCCATTAGCCCTTTACACTACTGGCAAGTATTTCATACCACTTTATGTCAAAACATTTCAAGTCTGTGGACTACAATTTCGAACCCAGCACCACAATACTTTATTTATAATGGTATTTTGACACATGTTGGTGTTATCAAATAATGCAGTCTCCTGCTACAGTATATGGAAATTGCAATAGCCCATTTTCAATTAAAGGACCCCTCCACTCAAAGATGTGTCTTTTCTACAGTTAACTCCTGTTGGAGGCATGGCTTCTGCATACTAATTGTTAGTTTGACATTCTTCCATCGGAGGGGGTGGGGGGCTTCTCTGTACTTCCTCAAAATCTGAATAAATGAATTTTTGGCAAACCATTTACTGTAGGTGGAAAAAGAGAAAGTTAACAGGCTTGGGGGAGACATGAATGGGGGTGGGGGTGTTCATATATCCTTGCATTCTGATTGAAGGATGCTGCTAATTAAGCCATTTTACATAGTGTATTCAACATGTTTTGGTAGAACGTCTATACCAAACAAATTGTTAATCAATTAAAAAAATGTAAAGTGTTAAAACCATGTGTGGAGGGGATCTTTACTGTGCAGCCCTAACTTGTATTTTACCCTAGTATTTCTATAATGATTCACTATAATATCCCTATATAATTTGTATGTATGAAATAAAAACACAGGAATACTAGTTTTCCTCTAGTTCATTTTAACATGGGATATATATATACGGTATATAACCCAGATGTGCAGGGTATGACTGTGACGGCACAGGCAATTCAATCCCTTCCAACACTTGAGAAGTATTAACTAGATAGGCCTCCGGGAATTGATGCGTCAGCGCGCAGCACAACAACACAGAGGGGTGAATGTGCACTTCGGGGCCGGAGGAGAGGAGATAGAGTATGAGACGGTCTAATAATCTAACATCTTTTCCTGGGCGACGAGGAGATGGAGTGCTCGCAGAGAGAGTGGCATGCCCGTGTCTGTGAAATCATTAACGGGAGGAAGATGTTTCCCAGAGAGACCTTCTGATTGGCTGACAGATCGATGAGAGGCCTCTCACTGGGCGGGGGAGAGAGGAGGCCCGGAGGTGTTTGCTAGCTCGGTCCCATGGGGGATTAGATCAATGACAAGACTACCAGCCTCCCTCGGACAACATGAAGTACTGACACAAACTGGTGCGCCCTGACAATCCTATGTGTTGCTGCACTGCATGTTAGGTCAGGGACGTGGTACATAACAGAGTGGGTGAGCAATGTCTCTCAGACTGTTTGCTTTGGAGTCCATCCAGGGTGCGATCCACGGGGGGAGCTAGGTCCGCTATAGCTCCCCTAGATCAGACATCAGCTCCCCTGGGGGTCTCTAAAGCTCCCCTGGGAGCTGTATCATCATCGTGTATAATAATAAACGTATGCTATTTTGGATGTATGATTAATGATTTGCGTGTAGTGGCTACTTACTGGGACATAATTCACGGCATTCTAGCCTTTTGTGGTGTTTACTACATCTCCCATGACCTTTAGGGGGGATGACGTAGTTAAAGAGAGACAGTGAAAGTTGAATGGAAGTGTTGTTTGTGCGTAATAAACTAGCGTTTTTGCATCGGAACACGACTCCGTCTACGCTATCATTACTGCATTCCTACATTTGTGACCCTTGGACGTATTTCGGAGATTATATCGAACATGTCAACTGAACAACAGAACGCAGATCGCAGAACTTTGAACGCAGTTTAACTCAAGCTGAGCAGAGTGCCAACGCTTGGTTCGCGCAAGCCGAAGCCCAATTCGCTCTCAGGAATATTACCGCGGATGCCACCAAGTACTACTATGTGGTAGCAGCCCTTACGAATTCAACGGCAGCGAGAGTGGTGAGTTTGCTGGAAAACCCACCTACACATGACAAATATGTGACTATAAAAACACGCTCTGAGTTTTTTTTGTTTGCCCCCCCCCCCCCCCGGGAGATTTTCGGGAGCTCCCACGAAAATTGTGATATGGTTCGCACGCTGAGTCCATCTCAAGCCCCGATATTGTAGCATATATGCGGGATAACACTGGTGTGCTTTCAATACATTTTTATTGTCAACATTGCCTACGAAAAGTCTAATCCATCCCATGCATTCACACCAGCTACTACCGTCTACTCTCTGTGGCTCATTTGGAGTTGAATTATGAAAGGCCAGTGATGCACGTAGAATATTCCCTCTTTAAGCCCCTTTTTCCTCTTCAGCCCTGCCCTTGCTGCATGCATTCAAGCAGATCCTACCACATCTAGCGTTCCCTAAACACACCTGTTTTTAACTTCAAACATTTTGCACACATTCAAGGCGGCTGAGTGGCGCAGTGGGCAAGGCGCTCGCCACTAACGCAGGGGATGCTGGTATCGAGCCCAGCTCTCGGTGTTGCTACCGGCTTGGCCGGTCGTCATACTAACACAATTGGCAGTGTTAGAGGGTGGGAAAGCCGGTGGGTGGGGATTGGACGTTGTGGACAGCGACTCCTACAGGTCGGTTGGTGCACCTGTACAGCAGAATCAGGAAGTATCGGGGGCAGCGTGAGCCTCCCATGCGTTACTCCTCGCCACTGAAAGATCGCGCTGTTCAGGTGAAAAGATGTGACAGCTGCCTCCTCGTGTAACGGAGGGGACACGTGATGCAAGGCTTGGTCCTCACTGCAGCCGACCAGTGGGAGGCATAGTCTAGCAACGTTCGAGACAAAAAAAACATTTTGCACACATCCTTTGTCAGCTCACCATTACACACTCAGATGTCACTTGTTCAGTTGGATTCCAGCTGTGAAGGTAAATGCTCTTTATCTCCATCATTTATGATTGTTCACTGTATATATTCTAACACTCTCTTGTCACAGATCTGCCTGCTTAAAACTCCCACCCATCCCTCCCCTTCATTGCAACATGGTCATTAAGGAGGCCGTTGCTCGGTCATCCTTAATAAGGAGGCCAGGGGAGGATTATTCCCCGGTCCATCCCAAATTGGCTCAGGGATACCAGGTTTTCCGGTGCACGACTGGACTCTGCCCTAATTGAGTGTATGCTCAGCTCTCTAAGCTCTTTCAACAGCGGGTCACACCAGCATGGAGGCTGGGGCGAGTGGCCATGTGACGCGCCCTCCTCCCTTTCCCCTCCGAAACTTCACCCCTGCGGGTCTCTCCAGCGTGGAGGTCACTTTTAAACGCAGGTCGCTCCAGCACAGTGGCTGTGTGACTCCGCTAGAAGAAATTGGGTGCCAGTCCATGGTTACGGCAATATTTCATTGTCCCGGACAAAACAAGAGAAATTCTGGTCTAATATTATCTGCTGTATTGTATTGAGCTTATTGCAATAACGTTATAGGCTTAATGCTCAATCATCAATCAAAACAGTCACAGTTACCATTTGTAATAATTAGTGCTGTCAGGCGATTAAAAAAATTTATCTAATTAATTACAGGATTTGTAATTAATTAATCTAATTAATCGCATTTTAATCGCATAACCATTAGGCCTGATATTCTATATTCTATAATCATATTTCAAATGGCATGTGTCCGGATGGCAGAATTCAGTACTGTATCTACAAAACCTTCTGTTTAATCATCTTCCATTTATTAATTTGCTTAGATTTTTCAGGTCTGGTCAATTTTAGCATGGTGTTATTCACAGTCAACGATATTTTTTTTTTATTGATATTCTCATTTGGTTCATTATAATGTACTCAAGCCTAGTAACAGACACAGTATTTCTGACACTGGGAATACATTCCCTGAGATCCATAGATGTCCCTAGAATCAGATACCAAGAACATGCAAATGGACTATATTAAAAAAAGTCTGTAAATGTGTATTCTACGTTCTTATGGAATGAATGAGATAAAAAAATATAAAAAAAATAATAATAATTAATACATTTTGAGTTAATTTTCATAACGCGATAATTTGCTGTGTAATTAATTAATCTAATTAACGCGATAAACTGACAGCCCTAGTAATAACTCATGTTATATTACCTCAACTCTGTCTACACTGTAGCTGCTCTCTCCACTCTTGGAACGGCATTTTTCTTGAGAAAAAAGGTGTTTTTGGTAAACTTTTTTTTTTTTTTTTTTGGATAACACTAAGGTAGCTGTATTCCAACACAACACACATTTCGTGGCAACATTAGCGTTATATCCATAGAATTCTCCTTACTCTCTCATGCTCCAGCTTCCACTGTTTTGTTTGCTATTCTGCTGCACACACACACACACACACACACACACACACACACACACACACACACACACACACACACACACACACACACACGCACACACACACACACACACACACACACACACACACACACACACACACACACACACACACACACACACACACAAACACACACACACACACAAACCACAGGCTTTCTATTTCAGTGGCAAAAACAACCACTTTTACCCGACGTACCTTACTTAATAACCAAATAAAAATAAGAGGGACTTATTTTCACAGGACAGTATGACCGGAGAGCTGTTGTAGTACTCGACTACTTTTTTTTTTTAGCTCTTGGACTGCCAGAGTGGAGTGGACTCAATCTTGATGACTTGGACTCGGACTCGGACTAGGGTAATGGGGACTCGACTCGGGGACTCGAGACTCGACTCGGACTCGCAATTTAGTGACTCGACTCGGACTCGAATACTGGGAACTCGAGACTTGACTTGGCCACAAGATTTAGGGACTCGACTACAACACTGCCGGAGAGATTTCAATATCTCAGACGTCAACATATTTTTCCCAGTAAAAAAAACTGTAATTACCGGATAAAGCAAACCTGGTGATGCGTCCTGCCTTTCCTCTCCTAAGCTTCACACCTGCAGGTCATTCTGGCGCGTCAAAGGCCGGACTGTGTGTTTACGTGTCGCGCCCTCACTTTACCCCCTTCCACAATTCGTCTTTTGAGGCTGGACCACGTGGCTATGCGTTGCATGAACCCTCAGAATCCATCCACGCTAAAAATAGCCAGATGAAGCCCTTAGAAGTCAAGCATCTACTGCTACTCTACCACTACTCCACCACTCCACTCCAAACTGATTTTGTGACTCCTATTGTTCTGGACCGGGCCAGATTCCACACCTCCACTGCCTCCCACAGGCTGGGGAGATTTTCATCTTACATTTTTATTCGTCCCAAATGTCCCAGCCCCATCCAATTTCTTAGCTTTTTTCACTGTTTATTTATCATGCATTGCAACACTAATATATGGTCAGTACCCCAAGTCAGACTGCCCACATACAAATGATCTTGGTGGTCTGAGGGCAGTAGCCCCCGACCCCCTCCCTGGGGAAGCACTTACGTTAAGTACCCTCCATTTGTTTACGGCCACCAGCCCCCGAAAATTAACACCTGAGTGCTAGTTCTAAAGTGACATAGGAGTGACATAGGAGTGGCAGAGGGGACCTGATTCTGAAGGGCTTCATCTGTATGTCCCTAAGTCTAATTATTGTGTCTGGTGTTGTCATCCATGTAAGCGTAGACTAGCGTGAAATACAGGAAGTTATTGGATCCCATTGTTTTCAGAAAACCATTTGAGGTGGGTCACAGAGTTGCCTTGTGCATCCATCATTTGAAACAAAACGTGTAAATGTTTTCCTGGAACTACTTTATGACTTAACAAACACACTGGAGTTGTGATCTCATTAAAAGTAGTTTAATTCTGTCAGAGTGTGAAGAAATCATTGTACAAATCTGAGAGCTTCGTATCAGCTTCGTATTTTGCCTCTTCACAGCCACCAGACTAAATACAAATGTGAAGTAATGTAAAAACTTGAAAATAGTCCCTATTACAGTCAATAATTTGCTGCGCCCATTAAAGTCACTTTTAGGAATATGTGATGTACTTCTTGTGCACAATAATGGATTATGCTGTGTGAGCTGTTTTGAATATATTTAGAAAGCAAGATAATCCAATGACTTCCAGAATGTAAGGCAAGCTGGGCAGAGATGAGATGGTATTATCTGTAGAGTGTGCATCAAGTGGCTTAATACACACTCATAATTTACAGTAATGTTAAATAACTGCCAGATATTTAAAGATGAAGTAACAAAGGAAAACATGGCAAAAGCACTTACTGACAATTTTACAGCCCAAAATACAAAATAAATCCAGGCGCAATTACTAATTACTGAATAATAATAATAATAATAATAATAATAATAATAATAATAATAATAATAATAATAATAATAATAATAATAATAATAACAACTTCCAATAAGTGTAATCACACATACAGCCCCCCACTCCCACCCCAATACACACAAACACACAATGGTAAAATGGTGAACAAGCTATTGTGTACTCAAATATATGTACTCAATTATAATGAGATACTGTATTTTTTGCCCAGATTTGGCCCCATTTGTCCATCCTGGAGAACCCTTGACGATGTCAAGACAGAATAACAAAACATATACTGTAGTACAGTCACTTCACAGATGGCCATTTATGAGCATGTACTGTAGGACAGATGGTCGTTTAATATGGGCAGGTGACTGACACAATCTCCTCGCCCTTATTTTGAGCTGTTGCAGATGGTAAGATATGATAAAGCAAGACTAATTTAATCAGCACAGGTTTGGCATGGTCCTGTAGTGTTGCCTCGTAGTGTGAGCTTCTCCGTGAAGTGAGACGCTTTATGAAGAAAAGAAAGGGACTGAGGTCACAGTGCATTTCACAGCCTCCCGTAGCTACAAATGAAAGGTTTCACTCTGACTGTCGCTGTCTCAATCCCCCCCTAAGCCCCCCACCCACCTAGCCGCCCCTCCACACAGTGTGCAGGATGCAGGGTGATATTAATGATGGCTGTTATGATCACTGTTCTGTGGAATACAATCAGATGCATGGAGATGGCTTTAAGAATGACTGAAGCACCCCCTCCCCCCCCCCCCCCCCCCCCCCGCCTACCCCATCAACTGATATTCATTCACCGCTCCTCCGGCGGATTAGTGCTGCACCTTGTTTTGCTGAAAGCCTCTCAGAGGGTGTTTCCACAAGGTCAGAATCGCGCATCCAAAAGCATGCTGGGAAGAGCAAACACACAGGGGTAATTGATTTAACCGTGATCATCGAGGCTCAGACATGGCTTACTGGGCTACAGATTTATTACCTTATCTGCACGTTTCAACCCTCTCCCACACTGATTAAAGAGAGATACAAGGGAGCAGACACGTCATAGATAGAAACGTACATCCGGAAACACACACGCACCCACATACGCACACACACATACGACCTACAGGTGCATGGCTGATCATCACGTTATGTCAGACGAACCGGCCCAGGGAGGGCAGTCACAGTCAGGTACACGTGGCCAGCGCTGGCACAGACAAACGCACACAAAGCAACACAAAACTCAACACAATATCTCTCTCTCTGTTGTGCGTATTGACCCCATACACAGGCATTTTCTATGCTGTCCCCCCAGACTGAGATACAGTACATGTTACAACACACACACACACACACACACAAAGACACACACACACACACCACATTTTTCAGCAGATTCTCTGACAGGATGGTGGCAACTGGCTGGCTGAGAGCCCTGTGGGATCTGCTGCTGGTTGAAACCCACTGCATCATCAGGCATTTCCTAACACACAGCCATACACACACACACACACACACACACACACACACACACACACACACACACACACACACACACACACACACACACACACACACACACACACACACACACACACACACACACACACACACACACACACATGCATATATATATACACACACACACACACACCACACTATGATTTTTGCTTTAGTTCACCATGTTCCTCACCCCCACCCGGCCTGGCCTGTGTGTCTGAGACGTGTGTTGTATTGGCATTTGTGCGGCCGCTGTCACCCACCCCCTGGGCCAAACCAAGCGGCATGGATTTCCAGTCGTCTGGCATTAGCCTCTGACTCCCACCGGCATCTACAGGCTCCCCTTTCGCTCTTGTTCACGCTTATCTGAGCCGTGTGTGTGTGTGTATGCGGGGGAGAGGAGACGGGTATGGGGAGAGGAGGAGGAGGAGGAGGAGGAGGAGGAGGAGGAGGAGGAGGAGGAGGAGGAGGAGGTGGAGGAGGAGAAGTGTAGAGGCAGGGAGAAAAGGCAGGGGCACTAGACGGAATAAACGATAAGGAGAGTGGGAGGAGTAAAGAGATTAAGAGACGAGAGAGAGAGAGAGAGAGAGAGAGAGAGAGAGAGAGAGAGAGAGAGAGAGAGAGAGAGAGAGAGAGAGAGAGAGAGAGAGAGAGGCGCTGGTGGTAAGAGGGGACAAGAGGAGACAGAGCGTGGAGGAGATGGGGGCGAGAGACAAAAGGGAAGAATAGGAGGGCATGACAGAGGAACTGGGAAAATAATGGACGCCTTGGTGCCAAGACGTCGGCGGCGGCGATAATGCGGTGTCCATTAATGTATGAACGGCGTCGTTCGTGGCAAAGAGGGACACATTCTGGGGAGGGATGATGGCTGCAGTATTCCAGGGTAAATTACAGACCCTGTGCGGCTCCAAAAAGGAGGAGGAAAGTGAAGAGGATTAAATGTTCACACTAATCAACAACAATTGTCTCTGTGGTCAGGGTGTATTACGGCTATAGGTAGGAGCCGGAGCTCCCCTTATTGGTGGGATTGGGTACTGAAAAAAAGGGCCATAGATATGTGGGGCTGTGTTCATGTGTGTGTGATTAATTTATTTTATAAATCCTACCACTTTTGCGCCCTCTCACAGACTTTCTTTGTGGCATCTTTCCACTCCTTCTCTTGCTCCCAAGTACACCTATCTCTTTTGCGGGGGCATAGGGGACACAACCGTAATAAGAGAGTTGCCTTTGTATTTCTCTGCTCAGCCCTACCGCTGTGTTGGAAGATCAGATGACTCAAGCACAACAGAGCAGACTGTGGCACCCCTGCAAGGCTACTTACATGTACTGTGCGTGTGGTTGAGGGGGGGGGGGGGGGGGGTGGGGGCAGGGCCGCCGTTACCTTGAGGTCAATCTTACATCAGCATTCTCCGGAATAGCACTCCAATTAGTGCAGACACCGTGCCTCTGATAAGAACGCCGACCGTCTGCAGCCAACAAAAAACTAAGGAAATCGCATGTTTACCAGCGATAGGTCTGGTGTGTGATAATACAATGAGAGTGCCTTTGACATTAGGCTGAGGCATGATCCTGAGATTCTAACAGCTCTACCATTGGGTGGGGGGGGGGGGGGGGATCTGGGAAGATTACTGGTACACATGGTAGATTGGACCTATGGTATCTCTCTAGGACAAATCCCCCACAGGCCATTCCCCGAAGAAAAATGTGTTGTTTTTTCTGTTTGATGAGCTCTCTTGGTATTGGTTGACCTTATCTCATCCCATCCGAGAGGGAAAATAATGGATGGAATTGCAATACTGAGGAAAAGCGAGTAAGACCACAGTAGTCATTCAACCCCACACACCCCCCCCACCCTCAGTTCTCTCAATCCCCTTTGTTTCATGAAACTTTTAGCCTGGCGGTGTGTTTTTTTTCCTGTTTATATATGGATGACGTTGTGTGCTCCATCCCATCCTCTAGCTTGCTGTTGCATCTGCCTTTGGCAACCAATGAGACGCAAGTACTGACAGGCCTAAAGGGAAGCCACCAGAATCCCCCATTGGGGCAGTGTGTGTGACATCCATCACAAATCTTGTTCTGATGCCCTCCCCCCGGAGCCATGATTATGACGGCTGTGCTTTATGATGTTCTTTCTATCTCTCTATGTCTATAATCCATATCTCTATCATCCAATTTTGACACTATTTCCCGTCATGACTAGGGTACCTTATACCTACTACTTATACTTATATAGCTGACATCAATAATAATAATACGCTTTGTTTATATAGCACCTTTCAGACAAGGATTGCAGTTCAAAGTGCTTTACATAATAAAGATGTAATGAAACAAGCAGCAAGAGCAATGCATAACACAAATTTAAAAAAAATAGCAGCATGATACAAAAATAATCATATTAGAACGTTCCAATAGGCTTCTTGAATTATTGTAATATTGTTACAAAATCATGAACAATAAAATAACATAAAATAAAAAAATATGTACTGTAATAATAAAATGTCAATAGCCAAGTTGGCGTAGGCCTACAGCTAATTTCCGTGTTGCTTTGTGTCTTCAGATTTGTCTGTATTCATGTCAATTGCAGTTGTTTCTGCTTTGCTTTTGCCATATGTTGTGCTCGATAGCTCGATCTGCGAAAATGAGCAGACAGGACTCAATCAGTCAAAATTGGAAGAAAAAAAAACACATGGTGTGATGGTGCCGATGCAGGTGTGCAGGAGAAGATTGCAGCTGTTATACAAGATGGATTACTAACTAAGGATTTCAGGTGTGTAAAATATGGAAGAAGATGGAGGGGTGAACAATGTCAGTGGTAAGGTGTAAAAACTAGGGATGTCCGATATTATCGGCCTACCGATATTATCGACCGATATTGGCATTAAAATGTGATATCGGAAAATATCGGTATCGGTTTTCAAATTATTTTATTTTTATTTTGTTTACATTTCTATAACCTTTATTTACCCAGGCAAGCAAGTAAGAACAAATTCAGATTTTATTTATTGTCAAAAGTATGCATAATGTTATGTTAATTCCACAACAAGACATATGTAATGTTAATTACCTGAATTTATTTTTATTTTATATTATTCTCAGAATTTTCTGTAATTAATCTAGATTAATCTAGATTAAAAATAACATTTTTTTTTTATTTAAGACCGAAGCTTGTAACATGGAATCATGGAATTAATGTAAAATCAACACAAAGAAAGTATATTTAGATTCAAAGACTATTTTAATAGCTTTCTTTGAATAGTCTACAGTTTCTCTCCTGTGAAATACAAATGTTCAACAAAACCATCAACATTGACTCAGCTTTAAAGACCTCTTTCTTATATCCGCGGCGCTAACAGAAATAAAATGTTAAAGTGCAGATTGGCTTAGAGGAATGTCTTGTATGAACTACCAGTAATATAAATCATATTAACACTTTGATTGCCTAAGGCTAAATTCATGATATACCATCCGTTGCCAGCTCTATTTAACATGGAGAAGTTCCCCTTCTTTGCAGGGCTATAACTTTTTAAATTCTATTGCTAGATTGCCATTATTAGGGCCCATTCAAGGTCCTATATGTATTGTTCATGGTGTAGCAACGTTAAACTTTTTCATTCACATATTCATACTAAAATATGGTCTAAGGTATAAGTATGTTTTCATCTCTTTCTGCAGCTTTCTCCAGAACGTGATTTATAGCCCCAATTGCATTATATTGATGATGAAATACAGTTTGATAGCAATCGGTGCGATATAAAAAATTCCAACTGGACGGACTTCTGGAAGTTACTACACATCATCTGATGTTGACCGGATGGGCGAGGGGGCGTTTATAATTCCGTGGGCAGCGTTATACCATTCATCTAATGTGGGTCATATGTTCATCAGATCAGTTAGTATCGAACACGGTAATATTACACGCTAAAACTCACTCCAGTCTCCTCGGGCCGTTGGGCGATCAGCGTGGGGTAGACAGTTTTCCATTATGGGATGCCGAAATACCCGGTCCATTTCCAGGTTGTATAATAGTATATACGTCCAAATCATGTTGTTTATCGAGTTATTGGCAACGGATCGCTATGTATTGTGTCGAGATCGAGTCCCCGGATCTATAGCGAGTGCCCGGAAGTAATATGGGTGATCACCACTTCATCCACATGACTTCCTGTTTGGCGCTTCTGCCGATCGGCCACCAGATGGCGCTCTTGAACCGCTAGAGGATTGAGAGGAGCTCAGAACTGTGTGTGAAGGCTGCAGAGGGGAAATATGATTCCGATCACAGATTTTTTAAATATTGATATTAAAGACGAGTTAGGGCGTCCTCAGCAACTTTAGCATGGCTAGGAAAGACGCCTAAACACGTTTTCGGCACTTAAAGTGTTAACAACAAAAATGTGTTCCATCTTCATGTCAGACGATTTTCAAAAAGGTGAATGAGTCGATGCAAAAAAAGAACAAGCAAATATACTGCTGAAAGTTCAGAACGTTGAAGATTTTTCACTACATAGATTAATCTAGATACATTTATTTTAACGCTTTAAATCATTTAAATTAATCTCCAAAATTAAAGCATTCACTTTGACAGCCCTAGTATATACAGTAAATATGTATGTTACAGGTAGGGGTGTAATACCTTAGCCTCTCAGATGATTCGACATGCATTTCATAACATTGTCTGTGATAACAACACAAAAAGTGCTTACAATTAACCATGTAACAGTGCAATATACAGTTTGATATACAGTAATATGATCAATTCATAGTACTCTCGTGAGTTTCATGTATTTCCTACCAATTATGGCTCAATGCAGCTCATCGGCCACGGTTTTAATTCAATGATAGTAACCTTTTATTTACAATCACCTGTTGTTTGCCTACCAACATGTATGATGGTGCGATGTCCCACATTATGAAATAAGGCAACCTTCTTGGACAGACAGTGGCTGGGATGTACAGACAAAACTGCTATTTCACTCCATCCAATAACAATGGCCAGACTGAAGCAGCAAGGAGGCTATGAGGAGGCTCACATTTTTACAGTGTACAATTAATTGCAGTCAATGGGATGTTTGCACAAAATCAGTATTCATGACTAACACTAGGGATAGACCACGTACATGGAAATCACTTTGTGCATGGAATTTACTGCGTGGCAGGACAGCTCTAATTGTTGTCAATTGTACCTGTTACACTAGGGATGCACGGGTGACTGCATAAGCAAGAGCCTAGCTGGCTGTAAAATAGGAATGGAGTCTATTTCTTTGTGATACACACGCATCCAGAAATGACAATTTAAAAACAATAATATACTATAATATACTGTACCAACAATACAAGGGCCCTCCTACGATTCACAGCAGCTGTCAAAAACACATTTCTACTCCAATGCTGCTGTAGTAAATCCCAGGTTCATATCACATTGTAAACTAAATGTCATGTAGGTTTACAGCAGTCTGTCATTGTTCCCCAACCATACTGAAGAACGAATAACGAAGGTTATGAATTATAACCCAAGTTATATGGATACATATTGGACTGCTCTATGCGCTTATCACTGACCAGGACCACGGCCACTGCTTGCATATGAGCAGGTGTGGTTTCCACTAATCCTTTCCGTAGATTCTTTCACAATAAAATTAAACTAGGGACAACAGGGAGAGAAAGCAACATGCTAGCAGGAAAGGGGAGACAACGGGTAGGGGTTGGGGAAAAAAAGGTGACCAACAGGACCTGGTTACGAATTGTAATGGTCGCAAAATGGGATTTAAACATGCGGATAAGCTCTGAATTAAATGTTCTCAAACCTGCTGGAGGAGTATTTATCAGGGAAATTAATTCAGGGAGTGTCTGAAGGCTCACTGAAGGTGTAACGAATTGTAACCTCAGCTGGGGAGACCATTCCAGTGCGTAATTACGCATGATGAATCCCTACCAAGGTCCAGGAGCCTGGCAAACCCTACAACTAGTTAGAACTAGATGATGAAGGAGGGGCTAATTTTTTCTTTTTTTATAATTTTTTTTACCTTCTCTTTCTCCTATTTTTCTCTGATTTTCTCCCCCTCCCAATTAGTCGTTGTGCCAATTCCCCCCCTCCCCTACCTGGTTGTTGTACGCATGTTCTCCCACGAGTCGGTACAAGGGTGTCCTGATGTCGAACGCACGCTTCCTCCGAGACGTGCGCCGTCAAGCCAGTGACGCTTTTTTCACTTGGCAGCGAGGACTCTCATTGGTGAAGTGTAACGCGTGGCAGGGCACGCTATCTCCACCAAGTCCTGCCCTGGGCCCCGTTCCCCGTACCTGGCTAACTGAGTTAGCCGGATAATTTCCAGTATAGCTTGACTTAAGCCGGACCTTTCTGTTCCCCGACGCTCGATTGTCCAAATCACCATGACAACAGATCAAAAAGTTTGAGCCTGGTCGAGAGCAGGCTTAAGTTCAGTTAGCTGGATGAACCATGGCCACGCCCCCGCAAAGAAATGACAGCTCGCTTCCTGAAATGATTCTCACAGTCTAGGATCTGCATTATACCATTCTGAATTACGTTTTTGTGCTTCATTCTTCCAGAGGGGGCTTTTGAAATGTAAAATAGACCCAAAATGCTGATACTAAATTCACGTTGTCCTAAATAATGCACGTTATATATACCGTGGCGCTCGCTAGGTGCGATGTACACATTATGTGGTTATTTTAACAACGCGCAGCATTGCAAATGTGAATCCTGCGGGGATATTTTCTTTTTTGCGTTTATCGCATTTTCTCTGGTCAAGAATGACCGACAGACAGAAACAGGTTGAATGGGGGTACAGATGGGGGGAAGACATTCTGAGAAAGGCACGGCTGCAGTCCGGGAATCGAACTCGCTAAACCCCAGATCCGTGACGAGCATGGTTGTCCCCGGCGCCGAAATAGCGCTCGAGGTACGCGGTGAGCTACTGGAGCTCCCTGCGGGGATATTTTTAATGATTGAAACCTATCGCTCTGATTCCTTTCATATTCTCCGCTGTGGGAGCGCCTGGATTGTGTTTCATTCAAGCATAAAATTGAAGTGTCTATGCGTGGATTGTGGTTTTTGTGGATTATGAATTACGAGGAATCTGAGGATTGTTGAATTGTATCATCACTCACACGTTATTGTGATATTGTAACTGGGATTAATGCATTTGAGAATAAAGAGATAAAACTTCATTCAAAAGAAAAATATTCTAAACACGGGTCTCTTGTCCATTGATGGTCTTGGATACACAATGGATATATCCCATCTGTGTTTCCAATATGATTTTTTTGGAGTATAATATTAATGATTATACACAAAAGTAGCCTAGTTTTAAGTTAAAATATTATAAATCTACATGCATTGAGGATGTCATTCTTTATATAGCTCTCAACGTGCACCAAATTGAAGTATTTACATTTCAAAAAGAAAGCTAGAAGAAGTGGGATTCGAACGCGGGTCGTCCGTGTGAAAGACAAAACGCTCGACCATCAGACCACGGTGGCAGACAAATGAAACATCAACCATACATCCATCAATGGATAAGAGAGCCGTATCCTTATTCTGAAACTGTTGAACTAATTATTTTCGCTAGCAAGATCTCATTTGATTATCCATTCCATGAACCTACTGCCAGCAGGGCATGTTTAAAGAAATATAATCTGATTGATTGATTGGGGTAATGATTTGCCTATAGATTATGCATTTAACTTGTCGGCGAGGCTAATGAGCCGTACTGCAATCTGTTAATAAAGTTTTAAATCAATCAATCAATCAATGCCGTTAGAAAATCAGGATCTCTGCTCTCGACACTTGCTGTCTTCTCGGCTGAGGCGGGCGCGCGCACTGATCCTGAGTATCAAGTCTGGTTCGAGTTAACGAGACTGAATCCACCTTCGAGGAACAGGAAAATCCCGGCTTCAAACATCGGGTTAATTGAATCTGGATAATGGGACTCTTGATCGACTTAGTTGAACCAGGTACGGGGAATAGGGCCCTGCTTAGCAAGCACCGAGACCTGACCTGTAGGCGTCGCTGTCCACAACGCCAGATTCCCAACCGCCAGCTTTCCCACCCCCTAATACTGCCAATTGTATTAGTATGAACGGCCAGCCAAGCTGGTAGCAACGCCGAGAGCTGGGCTCGAACCCAGCATCTCCTGCATTGGTGACGAGCGCAATCTCCGCTACGCCACCTGACCGCCCAGAGGGGCTCCTTTTCTGAAGACAGAATGAGTGATGGAACTCTCAGGCATAATAATAATAATAATAATTCATTTAATTTATATAGCGCTTCTCAATAACCCGAAGTCGCTGACAGTAGTCGGGAGCAGGGGTACAAACAAAGAGACGAAAGCAAAGAAACAAAACAAAACAACAAAGAAACAAAAACAAAGGAACATGAGACCATGGGGGGAACGGGGGAGACAGCCTGATGGCACAAAAAAAAGACTAGAGACATATCGATCAGGTTGGAGGGGAGGGGGGGGTTTAGGGGTGGGGGGGGTTGAAGGCAAGGGAGAACAGGTGGGTTTTGAGGCGAGCTTTGAAGGTGGAGAGTGTAGGGGAGTCTCTGATGGACTGGGGGAGGGAGTTCCAGAGTCGGGGTGCAGTGCGAGAGAAGGCCCGATCTCCGAAGTTTTTAAGCTTGGATGTCGGGACAGTGAGGGAGGCAGTGGAGGAGGACCGGAGGGAACGGGTTGGGCGGTAGGGGAGAAGGAGATCAGTCAGGTAGGGGGGGGCCAGGCTGTGGAGGGCTTTGAAGGTGAGGAGTAGTGTTTTAAAGTTAATGCGGTGTTTGATCGGGAGCCAGTGGAGGGAGTGGAGGACAGGAGTGATGTGTTCGCGGGACCGGGTGTTAGTGAGGAGGTGGGCGGCTGAATTTTGGACCATTTGCAGTTTATGGAGGGAGCGGGAGGTGATACCAGTGAGGAGGGAGTTGCAGTAGTCCAGGCGGGAGGAGATGAAGGCGTGAATGAGGGATTCAGCAGCGGGGGGGGAGAGGCAGTGACGGATTTTTGCGATGTTGCGGAGGTGAAAGTAGGATGTTTTCACGATGGAGCGGACGTGGGGGTCAAATGAGAGGGTGGGGTCAAGGAGGACACCAAGGTTGCGGACTAGGGGGGAGGGGGTGATGGTGGAGTCGTTAATGGTGAGTGTGATGGGTCCGGATCTGGTGAGGGTGGTTTTGGTGCCAATGATGAGGAGTTCAGTCTTGTCACTGTTCAGTTTGAGGAAGTTGTGGGTCATCCAAGTTTGGAGTTCGGTGATGCATGATTCGATGTGACTGAGGGGTGGGCTGTGGGGGGATTGTGTACTGATGTATATTTGGGTGTCGTCAGCGTAACAGTGGAAGTTGAGGTGGTATTTGCGGATGATGTGACCAAGGGGGAGAATGTAGCAGATGAAGAGCAGGGGGCCAAGGACTGAGCCTTGGGGGACCCCCTGTGTGACTGGGGAGGGGGAGGAGGTGTGGCCAGAGAGGGAGATGAACTGGTGTCTGTCAGTGAGGTAGGAGGAGAACCAGTCAAGTGCTGTGCCCTCAACACCCAGTTGGTGCAGCCTTTGGAGGAGGATGGAGTGACACACTGTGTCAAAGGCTGCACTGAGATCGAGTAGGATCAGGATGTTGAGGGCACCGGAGTCAGCGGAGATGAGGAGGTCGTTGATGACCTTTACCAGTGCAGTTTCGGTGCTGTGAGCGGGACGGAAGCCAGACTGGCATGTCCAACAGAAGGACAAGGGGGAGACCAAGAGGCTGCAGCGCAGATGTCTTCCACTGAGACCCCCTTGAGTTCTATTAATATGTTGTACCACTGTATTTTATTGGATTCTATTATATGTTGTACCACTGTATTGCACATCGTCGCGGGCAAGACCAGCCGCATTTCATTGTATACCTGTATGCCGTGACAATTAAAACTCTTGAATCTTGAATCTTGAATCTTGAATCTTGAGTAGGGGAGAAGAGTCAGCCGGCCCTCACCCCGACAGAAGGGGACTGTCCTGCTTGGGTGTAGCAGAGAGCAATGCCATCGCACAGCCAATGAGATAGGCGTTGTTTAGACAGGGCCTGGCCTTTGACAGCCCCGCTACGGCAAACGAGCAACGGTAACGTGGATCTGAAGTCTGTCGTGCGTTCCACATATGTGAGGAGGGCACGGATAGGACATAACAGATGCCTACTCCTAGGGTTATGTCTCAGAATAGCACCGCTGCCATCTCCACAGACAATGTGTAATACTGTTAACACACATTCCGGAAGTATTGACCAAGTGCACAACTCGCAATGCACTTTGCTGACGTGTTCTCTTTGTTCGCAAAGAGGTCCACTACAGCAGAACCGATTGCAGAACTGTTTGACAATGTCTGATTGTAACCACTACTTGTCTGGAGGGGGTCAAGCCCATGAGACAAGGTCCACTCTCACATTGGACCTCATGCACCAACATTCTCGTAAGTCTCCTCGTAAATCACCTCATAGGAAGGTCGTAAGAGAAAACCTATAATAGTCCCCCCCAGAGTCATCAACGTGTGGAGAGGTGCTCTTGAGAGTCCAAGGGCCTGTTTGAACCCGTCGGCGGAGAACAAAGGGATTTAGAATGTCTCAGAAATGCTCAGGAAGTCGCGCTTTTCAGAAATCGGTAAAAATAGAAAAATTACATTTTCTAGTGCTTTGAGATGTAATATATATGTCTCCTTACTTGCTAAACGTAATACGACTTGTAAATATGTTTAATTCTTGCTAAATTGTATAGTTCTAAATTATCCCTGTATTCCCCGAAACTACAACGCGTCACGTACATGCACGCGCGCACACACAAACAGCGCATAGGTGTTAATCACTGAGTGATCTAATATGCATATTCTTCAGCGCGAGAGGGGGGGGGGGGGGGGTTGTGTTTCTCACTGTCTGTCGTTGATAATATAATCTGAAGAGGTCCTGCATTATTATTATTATTATCATTCTCGAGAATACACAGGACCCGACGGAACGTTAATTTATGTATTAAAAGTAGTCTAACATGCTTTTCATCCTCGCCTGTGTATATACCCACGTCGCGCTAAAACAACATAACTACTGTATGGCAGAGACAGAGTGCGTGTGTGTACGAGTTATGAGTTATCTCGCAGTGCATTCAATCACGGTGATGACAGCTCTCTAGAGTAGAAAGGTGCGCTCACAGGGGCGTAGCTGGAGATTCTGGGCCCCATGAAAGAATCAATTTGTGGGCCCCCAATCTATTAAAAAATGTGGGGCCCCCAATCTATAAAAAAATTTGGGGCATTTGCTGGGCCCTTGGAATCATCCTAACCCCCCCCCCCCCCCCCCCCCCACGTTTCAACTAGAAAGGTAGGCTCAGTAGAGCCCAAATCTCTACCAGACGGGAGCTTTCTCTCTCTCTCTCCCTCTCTCTCTCTCTCTATCTCTCTCTCTCTCTCTCTCTCTCTCTCTCTCTCTCTCTCTCTCTCTCTCTCTCTCTCTCTCTCCTCTCTCTCTCTCTCTCTCTGTCTGTCTGTCTGTCTGTCTGTCTGTCTGAGAACCCAGGTTGCTTTCTAACCTATACTAAAGACATGCCTGTGAAGTGTCATCAATCACTATGGCAAGTGCACATCCGTGGACATGTACACACACACACACACACACACACACACACACACACACACACACACACACACACACACACACACACACACACACACACACACACACACACACACACACACACACACACACACACACACACACACACAAATCTTACATACACACACACACACTCTCGCTCTCTCTCTCAATTCAAATGGGCTTTATTTAACATTAACTACTGTATGGCAGAGTACACAAGAAAGAAAATCAGTACATTACAGAAGAAATTTCTTGTACAGTCTTCTTTGTACAGTGGGTGACAATCAGTGGCGGACTGGGACACAAATTCAGCCCGGGACATTCAGACGCACCAGCCCACACACCGGCCCACGCACCGGCCCACGCACCGGCCCCGAAACCGGCCCACACAACGGGCGTTATGAAACACTTGTCCAGTATTAAACAACCCAAGGCTGTGGCTAAGGAGTCAACATCAGGGAGACCAAATCTACACACCGCCCCTAGATGTGCACTCATGCACAGTGCACACACACACACAGACACACACATACATATACCGTTACTTCCCGTCATTGGCATATGTTTTTTTTTACTAACATCTTAGTGCCTCATTAGCCTAGAGATTAAGGATACATGAAGTATTAACTACACCATAATAATATTGAGGTTTTGATCCATAGAAAGTAGGGATGTCCCGATATTATCGGCCTACCGATATTATCGGCCGATATCGGCATTAAAATGTGATATCGAAAAATATCGGTATCGGTTTTAAAGAATAATATTTTATTTACATTTCTATAACCTTTATTTACCCAGGCAAGCAAGTAAGAACCAATTCTGATTTTATTTATTGTCAAAAGTATGCATAATGTTGTGTTAATTCCACAACAAGAGATATGTAATGTTAATTACCTGAAATTATTCCATTTCTTGGGGCGGGAAACCCTGCATAATATCGGTATCGGTTGATATCGGTATCGGAAATTAAGAGTTGGACAATATCGGTATATCGGTATCGGTAAAAAAGCCAATATCGAGCATCCCTAATAGAACGGTCTGTGCTACACAATTTCAGTTAGATTGGATTTATTGTCCTTTAATTTGGCACTCATGACATTAGTTGCTTGCCGTTTAATCAACATTGAAATACCCCCCACTTCCTCCCAGACACCCATTCCAAGAGCCTGTTTTCTCTCTCTCTCTCTCTCTCTCTCTCTCTCTCTCTCTCTCTCTCTCTCCTCTCTCTCTCTCTCTCTCACTCTCTCTCTCTCTCTCTCTCTCTCTCATCTCTCTCTCTCTCTCTCTCTCTCTCTCTCTCTCTCTCTATCGTATGTGTCTCTCTGTGTGTGTGTGTGTCTCCCTCTCTCTGTCTCTCCCTCTCTTCTGTGTGTCTCTCTCTCTCTCTGTCCTCTCTCTCTGTGTGTCTGTCTGTCTGTCTGTCTGTCTGTCTGGACTGGCTCTCTCTCTCCCTCAGGGTCAGCCTGTGCTGGACTGGGCGCTCTCTCTCCCCTCAGGGTCAGCTGTGCTGGATTGGGCGCTCTCTCTTTCCTCAGAGTCAACTGCATAAGAAGAACATCAGCAATCAATAATAATGGCTTGAATTCATACAGCGTTTTTCAGCCTTTTGAAAGCACCCAGTCATCATCTCACACAATACAATATACCCCATCATTTAACAATATTTGATTTTTCAGTGACTGAAAAGGTACAGACTGAAGCATAATGCTTATATATGCCTGTCCTATATTCTTAACAAAATTAAAAAAATTGGCGGCTACGTGGCGTAGTGGGCAAGGCGCTCACCACAAAATACTGGAGACGCTGGGCTCGCCTGTTCGAGCCCAGCGCTCCACAATTGCTTTCAGTTTAGCTGGTCGTTCATACTAATACACATTGGCCGTATTAGGGGGTGGGAAACTGATGGGTGGGGATTGGGCGTTGTGGACAGCGACTCCTACAGGTCGGTTTGGTGTGCCTGCGCAGTAGAATCAGGAAGTGTCGGGGGCAGCGTGAGCCTCCCACGCGTTACTCCTCGCCACTGAGAGATCGAGCTGCGCAGGGTGAAAAGATGCGACTGCTGTTACCTCAAGTACCGGAGGGGACTTGTGCTATGTATGACTTAGTCCACATTGCAGCCGGCTTGTGGGAGGCAAGAAACAGCGTTCGTGACAGGGGAGGGTTGAATTGGATGATACGAAATTGGGATGGGAGAAAATGTAGAAAATGGGAGAAAAAGTGGATAAAAAAAAAACAAAAATTTTAAAAAATTAAGACTCCAAAACAGTATTCTAAAAGAAAATAGCAAAAGAAAACAGTATTATTCACCCCTGTAGTTTTCAAAAATAGCTTTACAAATTTCTTAAAAACCAAAGCGAATTACTCATTCTTAACTGTATATCAGCGCTTCACAGAAACCATCAAGCATTCACACTCACACAGTCATACACTACTGGTGGTTGTGAGCAGCATCAGCAAACACAGCTGCCCTGTGGCAGACTGACGGAATCATGTCTGCTAATCAGCGCCAACCACCATCAACAACCTTCATAAATACATTCAACATTAATGGAATAGGCTAACTACCAACTTAGCTGTAGCAGTTAGCTGTTATATGCAATCACATATGTTTAACTATGGGGTAGTAGTTGACCTAGTGTTAGCTTATGCTAGTTAGCTGTGGTTATTTACAAACATGTAGATGAGACTAATCATATACAGATCGAGAACATGGCTAACAGTTGGGAATTCTAAGGTACATCTTATTTAGCATGTAAAATGGCAACTAATCAATTCAATCAATTAGATTACCAATATTATATCAACATGAAAATTTGGAAGGGAACATAATAGTATTTTATTTTAGTATTTACTATTATAATATTAGTAGCCGATTAATTTGCAGCCCGTCCTAGGTTCTGATTGGCTCTCTAGGTTAGCACTTTAGCTTCTGATGCTGTGGTGGGCACTAGTCCTAACATTGCTAACTAAACTTTTAGTCAGAGAAAAAACGTCACGAGTCACAACTATTTACGTCCACGTGCTGTAAGGAATCAGGAATACGGAAAGCACATTGTCTTGTAATAGAATGACTGAAATCACTGCAAGAGCTAGTATAGGCTATCTAGCCCTCATGAACCGGCAGACACCAACAGTAGAATATGCACTAGGCCACTGCATGCACCTGTCATGTTACTGTTGGTTCCTTCCACTTGAACTTCATCATCATTAGCAGCAGCAGCGGGTAAACATGTCTGTAATTTTAGAACATTGTTCTGCGTCTTTTACTAGCAATTTTAGTTTTTTAATTCTAGCTTTTTCAGCTCCAACCCTTTCTTTTTTTGCATTCTCCATTTCTGCGCTTCTAGGCCTACTCGCGGTTGGGAGGAAACGTGAATCTCATTCACTGATGTCTCATGTCTCATTCAAGACTGGCTAACAAAAGCATGTCTTTCACTTAACACCAAGAAAACAGTGTGTATGATGTTCACAAAGTCACCAGTAGAGGTCACTCACTCTAATGTGTTTCTGGGAGAGGCGGAGCTGGACATTGTACATTAATTCAAGTATCTTGGGGTCACATTGGACTCTACATTGACCTTCAAAAAGTCATGTGAAGAAAGTGACAAACAGTCAAGTTTAACATCGAAAACTTCAGGCAGATCAGGCCCTGCCTGCCAGTTAATGCTGCATGTTTCTGCATTCAATGATTTTATCACACATCGAGTAGGCCTACTGTTTATCAACTGGTCTCTTTTATATGTCACTACTCTTACACCAATATAATTACTCTACAAAAAAGCCATAAAAGTATTTGATA